>NW_025108674.1:90157-346511 GCF_011392965.1 Frieseomelitta varia
TTTTTACAAAGTAGATGAGAGATTGTTGATGATACTTTGATAGAAAGAATTTGATTTTCAGACAACGCGGACACGGAAATGTTGTATAATATATTTTTAACGTCGGAGTGTCAAAGTTGGTGAATTCTTTGAATTTCCATTGTGTGATAGTTTGTGCGTACGAGCAAATATACGATGAGAACTCGAGGAAACGCACGATCTAAAATTTTAATATTCTCTTGCAAAAGTTTCGGGACGAACAAGTCCGTTTAGAGCGCTAGAGATTTATGATAGTTACTGATAGAATATAATAGAGAACACTGTCGTGAATTAATGGAACAATATTGTTAATTATTCCTGCAACGTTGCAGACAAATATCTCGGAAGAAATATTTTATTCGATTCGAGCAAATGGGAGTAATTACTTGTACGGTTTTGTGCATTTTAGCTTGACGTGGAGAAAAATTTAATAGTCTGTTGCATTGTAAATTCTGAAATTAGGTATTCGATTTTGCAGAATTATTTAATAGTCGTCGTAATATTTTTGCATTAATATGACAAAGATTTGCATTGAACTAAATAAGTATAAAATAGTAACAGAAATATGGCACATACTGTTTCCTTGTACCAAAACCAAGATGATGTTGAGTTTTTTTTAAATATGTGTCTTTTTTGAAAACTCAAGGAGTTCTTTTTTTTTTTTGGCACGATAAAAAGTATTTCTAAAATATTTATTATGTTGCCAATTCTCTTGTCGTACTGCAAACAAATAATATGTACATATATGTATATTCTTATAACAAATTCTTTATATAATTCTCGATAATTCATAAATTCTCTGTAATTTAAATTCTAAAAATAGATACATTAACTATTTAATGTATTAAATATAATTGTTCTAGAAGAATATAAAGTAAAGTACTTGCAAGGAAATTTAATACTAATGAAATTTACATGTAGTTATATATAATTTCAAAGAAATAATTTTTATTAGATTTAATTCATTGTAAATTGGCAGAAATTGTTACGAGATTCGAGTAATTACTTTCATATGCAAATTGTTGCATAGATTTATAATACATAAATATTCATAGTTAATAAATAGTGTAGAATAGGTAACGCATAATTTGTAAATCTCAAATATTTTCGTTGTTTCTGATGGGAAAAAAAAGAGAAACATTTCAGAAATCAGTCTCGTTTGCAAAGATCGATTTTTGTAAAATCGACTCCCAATAATTGCAATGTTATCGAGATTCTTTTAAATTGCAACTATGTACACAATTGCTAATATTACATTTTCTACAATTAAAAGGATATTAATTTCTCGTAGAAAATATCGAGAAAGAGAGTGTGTACACTTGATGAAAAATGAAAATACGTATGTAGAACTATGTAGTTTATGTAAGTTTCTATATCGTACACTCTTGAAAACGAAATAACGGAATACCTGGTAGATTTGATCTACGATAGTACTGAATACTGCAACTATGACTAAGTAATTACTGGCATGTATAGCTTAAGCATGAAAATCTACAAAGCTTCATTATTTTCGCTTTCTAATCGAATACAGGATTTTTCTTCAAGGTAATCCAGACGACATCGTACAACTTACGTTTCATCAAATATGAAAGAATGTCTAGAAAGTTGAAGATCTAAGGATTTTCATTAAAATTTTAATTTCATCGTGTGTAATCTATTTCTTTTCTAATTAAACTTACAGCAACGAGAATATTTCAGATATACAACTTAAGTAAGACCTCTGACGCAGTGCTATCTATCAGTATACTATCTCTGACGCCTATTAATTGTTTACCAATTTTAATTCGAACAAAATGCAATTTAACTGTGTAGAAATTTCTATTCCATTCGAAACTCTCTTGCAGAATTGTTCAGAAAACAACGTGTCAAAATTTCTCTCGTTTATGAACTCTGTAAACTCTTTAATTAATATTAAACAAATCCGCCAATCACCAACGATATAATAAACAACGCAAAACAAAATGTACAAGCTTCGCGCAGCTGTGAACTGAAATTCCAAGTTGACAGTTTTACAAAATTTTCTCACGCGCGCCAATCCGCAAAGTATCTCGCTCGATGTGTACAAAGTGAAATTGTACAGTTGTTGTACATCAATCCGCCAATTTGCAAAATGTGAGAGACCATCACCTTGCCTCCTCCGCGAGATCGATTCGTTCCACGACGAAGGGACGATCTATCTCGCCTCTCATCGGAGCTTCGATCTTGCTTACGATTACACATTTTTATTTCGACAAGTAACTCGCAGCCACTAGCTAAACTAGCCAGGCGTTCCACGCCTTTCACCCTTGTTTCGTTTCGTTTCGTTTCGTTCGAAATCGATTATGTTTCCAATGCGTCGTTGTCGAGAGAGCATCTCGATGACACACCGATCCTCGTGTCTCGTGATAGTGACAGCAACGGCAGCAAGGGCAGACACGTGGATCAAGTTATTTGCAATCTGTCGATCCGTTGTCCAGAACCTAGGCGAAGTTTCCATCGCGGAGTCGATAGCTGAGTGACGTTTCCATGCCAGCCAGTAGCGAGCTTTTGCTCTTGAAATTCTCCGGTCTACTAGGCACTCATGAGGCCTGGTTCGGCAAATCGATTCCACGCGATGACGTTTCTTTCTTTCTCTTCTCTTTTTTTTTTTTTTCTCTCCTCTCCCCCGATTACTTGCCACGTCCCTACAATCGAATTTCAATTTGACTCTCGCGAAACTTTAATTTTAATTTCAAATTGTTTCGCGTAGTTTGTTTTTTTTTTTTTTTTCCTTCTTTTCGTTTCAGACAGTTTCAATTTTTGATCCCGGTTTCACGCTATCTTCGGTTCGGACGTTTATTTATTTCAACAGTTCTCAGTTAGAGGAGTTCTCGTCTTTCAGACAGCGTGACGTTCCTTTTCGTTCAATTTTCGTTTAATCACGTTTTACTCTTACTTTGCACGAGAATAGTTCTTCCTGTATGTTTCATACTATTTTTCGCCCTGTGTTCCTTTATCTTTTATCTGACAACGGAGTGTCTCTCTCCGTCGGAGAGTTACGTTTCGTTCGAAACAGTTATTTGCCACGCAAAGGGAGCGTTATATACTGACGAGAAATATTATTATTCATCGGAGGTAGAAAACGTAATGAGAGAGTGGAAGGTGAACGAACTTCTCTATGGATTCGCTGGTCCTTTGTAAGTATAACGATGCACGCCTGCGGTGTGTAGTTGAATATGTTGTTTAGTTGAATCATCTTCTTTCTTCCTCGAAATGTCAATCGATTTTTCATTTCTGTTCACTGTGTGTATAAAAGTATTAGAACATGGTGTTAGAGTACTGCAGAAGGTACAACATTTGACTCGAAGAACGTGGTTTGTCACACTCGTAGTCTTACACCTTTGCATGCATTCGGTTGGATGTTTGTATCCAAAACAAAATGTGTTTATATGTACATCTCTTTTCACGTAAAATTAAAATGAACAACGATCGGCATTGAATTAGAATTAGAATTATAAAATTAATACAGAAAGTCTTCCAAATACGATGATTGTGCAGTGTTTGAGCATCGTCTGTAAGAAATTAGAGCTTGGAAATGTGAAAAACGAGTCATCCGGCGAAAGATAAATACTTTTATACAGAACAGAATATAAAAATTGATTTACGTGTACGATGTATCGCAAAGGATGCATCTAACGATCTTTCGCAACGTTATACTTTCGAAAAAAAAAAAAAAAAAAAAAGAAACGTGAAATCATAGATAGATAGTTTGTCATATTGTTCGCCTTTTCCCTTGTCTCTTGTTTTTTCTATCTTCAATCAAACCGCCACAATACACCGTCAGTCTATAATGCACTTTGCAGTATTTTCATTTCACAGGAAAACCGATAACAACGTTTTATCAACGAACGAATATCATAAATACGATATAGAACCAACGTGATACGAAAAGAATAATTTCACAAGCTAATTGGACTTGCTTTGAATTTACAGTTAGAAAGGTATTACCAGTTCAAATTCATATTTCATCCGTCATACTCATATTAATTGTCATTGATCATTATTAACAGTAATTTTATTAAAATTTTCTAACATGCATAGTAACATTCTGAAAAGTTCAAAAAATTGTCATTCACCGTGTTTATATTGAACATTTTAGATATAGTTAATCTGACCAAACAATTAAATTTGTTGCGGCCGGCAAAATATTTAATATTAGAATCATCAACGAGCGAAATGTGATATAGTATGATTGTGTCGTAACAAAAGCTTTTGCTAAATAAAGTTTACGAAAGATCATTCAAATCTCTCTAAAAACGCACCGCTGTGAATTAATAAAATTTTTACGAACAGTTTTATTATTAATTACTTTTATTACTCGTTAAGGACCAACTTCATGCTAACATGTAATATTTAATTGTTTTATTTGATTTATACTATATTATAATATATTAGTATTATATTTGTATTATAATATATTAATATCATATTTATATTATATTATAATATAATAAATTCTTAATTTTAATTAGACTTTAATTGTCATATTGAGCATTAGGGACTATAACAATCTCAGTTTCACATTACTTAACTTTAAAATTTCTAATTCAACGTAATTTCATTAGTAATATCTATCAGATATAATTTAAATGTCTAAAATTTTCGTAATCTAACGTAAATTACTACTACGATTTCGTAGTAACGATATATCATTTGAGAATTAATATTAAAATTATAAAAGGAAATTCAATGATTTCTTGCTGAATAATTTTTCATCATTACACATTCTACCTGAATTCTGAAATTTTACAAAGTTTAAAGAAATTAAAGTATTTGCAATACTACTATAGTAAATTTAGTATTTTGGTCCTTAATGGGTTAAAATCGCTGGACGATCGCACAGTTGCTTATGAAAGTATTCGAATACTTGTACACTTTATATAAAACATTTTGAAATTTCATTAACATTATAACGAGACCTAGTTGTCTTCTGATTATATTTGTCAAGTTTGAAATAAATTTCAAAATACACATGATGATATAAAATTAAAAAATTACAATATATTTAACATAATTATATGCTAGTCATATTAATATTCATTGAGATTATTTTTAATACTTATTCTATTGCAGTATCATCTTTTTAGGGGAAAATGTCGAAGAATATTATCAGTTTAAAAGTACATGTATTTGTCTATATCCATTTATTTACACAGTTTGCTACGGATTCATAGTTACTTTCTTAATTTATAGCAAAAATCAGACTTTGTAAATTTTTCATACAACTTCCTTTATAATATAAAAATTACAAATTATCGAAAATACTTATAATTACTATATAAAGTACATTATGACTACGTATATTATAATACTATTAAAAATAATTGATTATTAATTATATATTTGTAACAAGTCTTGTAACTTGTCACATATATTTACAAATTTATTTCAAGTTTTACCAGTATAATCATTTAATTAAATGATGATGAATTTCAATACTACGATCTACATAATTACATTATACATTTATACGATTTATAATTACAATTTACAAAGTACACAATATTCTATATCAGTGGTTCCTAACTTTCTTTCCCTCCCTCGTAGCCTTTAATAAAGTTTTTCATTTATTAGTATCCCCTCTTCTCATAAACCCCTACCCATCCCTCAAAAAAGTTTTTTTTTTTTATTTTCTTAGGTTAGTTAAATAATCAAATGATTCAAAATTAACCTAATGACACTTGTAGGCTTTTATTTCTGATTTTGCATTTTACAATTTATTTCAATCTTTTGTAATAACAGCCAAACATGAAATCAAAACAAATGAAAACAACATAAGCTTCTCTTTGTCAAATCAAAACTCTATAACATTGTTTTAGTGTTTTTATTTTTGGTGTTTTCCGTCATTACTAATATTATTTTCGTACTACAAGTTGGGAACTGCTGTTCTATATGATTGAATATCTTGCTCTTATAATTTACATAATAGTCTATTATAATTATACAATTAGATTATATGTGTAATTATACAATTATAATTATAATTATACAATCGCACAATGTAGATTGCAATTATACAATTATACTTTACACAACACGTACATATACATATATACAAGTTCTTCCACGAATACTTTCGCGAGCTATTGTACAGGGTGGAAAGAAAAGTTTGTCCATAGATATCACAGACGAATTCTACACCTTCGATTCGTTGGAAATACATGCAAAGAAAATGCCACAAAATTGACTTTGACCTTTAATTTCAGAGTCAAAAAATTTTTTTGCATTGTATTGTACTCATCACGAAGGTGAAACTTTTCCAAGTAATTTTCTAATCATTCTTTTGAAACTCTTAATCATTTAACGTTACAGACAACACGTGCGTTCTAACAGCGACTTTATGATTCTGAACACGTGGGTGTAACGTTTACATTTCGAATAACGTCAACAGTTAGTTTTAACATTTGATTATTTAGACTCACACTGATGCTACAACTATGATAAATCAAATGTTAGTGAAACCTAATAAGAAAATTACGTAAAATAGACACGCGTCCAGAATCATGAAGTCGCTGTTAGCACGCACGCGTCCGCAGTGTTTTTGCCATTTTTCAAAAGACCTATCAGATTACGACCTATGTTTCCTTGGAAAAGTTTTACCTTTGTGACAAGTAGAATACGATGCATAAAGAAAAAAAAATTTTTCTTTTACCTTAAAATTCAAAATCAAACATACGTTTCCATCAAATCGAAGGTATAAAATTCAGCTTTGCACCCTGTAGATGTACAAGCCAGGATCGACGAGTGAATCAATCCAGTCGGTGCTTGAATAAAGTCGTTGGTGCGTCAGTAACAAGCGGACAATTAGCGTTTTACGAGAATTCCGGCTACTAGATTTACGATTGTCACAAGACTGCTGATAGACAGCTCATAAATCCGTGGAAACTACGACAGCTGAGTGCCATTGTTCACCGGTTTCTACCTGCTCGCTGCTGTTAATCATAAACTGTTAATCGCGTTTATCCACGGCTGGACTACGGCCCACTCGATAATTTGATACGGACGTCGACTAACGATCGTCTTGACGCTGCGTACCCGCGTCGGAAATCGAGGTATCGAGTACCTGAAGCCGTCATTTCGATTCAAATCGTGGCCAGGTTGCATTGAGGCACGAGCAGTCGGTGAAATTGATCCGATACTTAGAATTTATGGCGATATTACAGAAACGAAAATGGTGAAGGTTGTGGTGAATCGATGTTGTACAGAGAGAGAATTTATCGTTCAGCGTTCGTATGAAATTGAAAGATTTAGCTCGGTGATAAAATTCGGTTGCTTATATTGGTATTTGCACAAAGAAAGTTCGAACGAATTTTTATATATTTCATAGCTTTACGAAAGAATGATTATAAGAAATTATACCTTGTCAAAAGTTCAGTTATTTCTAAAACAAATTGAATATTAAAGCAGATAAATTTTACGAGAACTGAAAGTAAAAACGAATTTTGCAATAGTCTTATTTCGTAAGTGTAACAATCAAACTCTCTTAAATATTTTTTTTAATCTTTATAACAAATGATATTGATCGAAGACACGAGTTAAAAAAATTCTGATCAATCACATGTCGATTTCTCTAATTTACGAAATAATATTTTGTAATTTCACAAGTTGATAAAAATTAATATAAATTTTATACAATATGTAAATAAATTCACGCATAAATATAAGATAGTAAATAAATAATAAATAATATAAATTACAAGATAGCAAAAATTAGTATAAATATTTTGCAGTATGAAAGCAAAGAATTAGTCAAATGTATAGAAAAATATCACACTTCATGAAAATGAAATGATATCTTCAGAGAGAATTATTTTACATATTCTTTGACTATCGTCAAGTATAAAAAACAATTGTTACTCTGAATCAACCACATTATAGTGTCTCAAACTTCGGAAAGACATAAAGGCAACCTAAAATGATAATTGTTTTCGGAAGCTAATAATTTTAACATCTTGCTTCAATAGCCGAGTGTCATTTTTATTTAAAGCGTATGTTCGATGTGTCCTTGGTTTTATTTTAATACACGCTTGAGCACGTTTCATCACATGTGTTCACGTATAAACATTTAGACAATATCTTGTTGTGTATATGTGTATTACCTATTGCTATTTTACAACTTTTATACATATATATATATATATATTAATATATTAATATGTTAAACAAATATATGTTCAGTTGTTTAAAGGATAGCACAACTCCGAAAAAAATTATTGCTTCATATTCGTTAAGACTGTGTATATTCTCATTCTGGTAAATAGTATGTATCTCGGTGATTATTTCTGTATCTAGTGTCTTACATATTTTATTGTTTTAAATCTTAATCCTTCGCTGCCAAGATATTGTACTTGAGACTACGGTTTTTATGAATAGATTGCCAATTCATATTTTTGAGAAAGTAATTTAAAAAATTGTTTTATCCAACGGATGTTCAGGAAACATTTCGATTTTTGATAAATTAAAATTTAATAATTTTATAATTTTAAAATTTTTTATTTTATATTTTTACATTTTACATTTTTTCTAATGAATTAGGAATTGTATCAGTTTTTAATTTGTATGAATAAACGTTAAAAATAATAAACAAATTGCCCTTGTGATCGTGCTGAAAGGTTACTCTATATACAAAAATACGCAGAAAAGGAAGAGTAACATCTTTTCGTTTAAGATTTTGTTTTCGAGAAAAGTGATTTTTAATTATTCGTTAAATTTACTTTATATTATGATTTCGGTCCAGACTGACGTGAATAATATTAACTCGATAATAATTCGATAGAAGATTACACTTCTTATTTGTAAAAGTAAAGTCAAATTAACTTTTTCAAGAAACTCTTTGTTTTCACGAAAATTAAATTTGAAAATCGATCAGATAAAAATATTTTGAGCTGCGTCCAACTTTCATTTCTTTGTCATTTTTTTTTTCAAATAAGACCTTTAATGGATTTTATTTTATATCTTTCACGTATTTTTGCATGTAGGACAACTCCTAGCTAATTTGAAATTATCCAAAATACAAGTACAAGTGTATAACGAATATAATATTCAACAAATTTTCCTAGAAAAATGTTAAATGAAAAAATGTTCTTTATCTTCGACTTATTTTTACATTTAAAGTGATACTACTGATACTGGTCGCAAAAATATATCTTTGATCGAAGAGAACAATCTTTGATCGTCTCAAGTTATAGCGAAGGATTAAGAAATTACAGTGTCCATGATATTCTACAGAGAAGGAAAGAAAAAACAAATCGAGAACATTTTGTTACAAAATTCCGAGAACTCGTGACAGTTTTTTATTATATTTTAAAACGAGACTCACGTCAATGAATCACATGTTTATCAAAGGAGAAACAAAACTGTCAATCTCTGCAGAGACGAAAAGGTAACAAATTTTATTACAAGATATTACTAAGAGTTCTCGAAGTTTATTATATTTTCAAACAAAATTCCTTTGCATAAATTAAGAAAATTTTCGATGTAAATACTTCCTCTGAAATTAACGATCTAATGTGCAGGCAAGGATACTATACGTGTACGAGTCGATTTAAATCTAAATATCGTGTAAAATTCTCAATCACTACCTCATCCAGCTCTACAAATCACCGAATTGTTTTATCATATAATGTCACATTACTCACGAAAGTTTCACGAGTGAACTGGTAATACTCTCCACGAGCTTCTCGCTACAAATAAAAAGCTTTGTTGTAGCTTAAGAACGCGATCTTTGTGCGTAAATCTGCAAAGTGGCATGAAGCAAAGTGGTCGTTAATTTATTACGGACCATCTGCACAATGACATTTGCCATTCTCTGTTACAGAATACACGAAAGAAATAAAGAATAACAAGTGAACGTTGTTTTTGGTATATATATTGTCGGACTATGTTGAGATATAATTTTTTAGTTGCTGGATCGAGACCGATAATTTTTTATTTGCTCGACTTTAATTTGACTGTTCAACCAGTTGTAGGACGACGATTTTTTGATAATTAAAGATCTGTCTTTTAAGTTCTTTCTTTCCGTTTCGTTTGACCGACGCTTTCCTGGAAGAGAAAGTATTTGCTAATTAGAGTTTCAAGATAAAGTTCTTATTATTGTAATTGTGAATTGACAATTTGTCTTGTGAACCTTCTGAAGTTTGAAGGAACGTTTGCTACATGGAGATTTTGAAGAGCAAATGTTGGCTAAGCTTAGGCTAAGTACATATTTGTTTCGCACACACCTGTTAATATCACAACTTCTTTTGCAACGATCATCATAGATGGTAGCAGTGTATAGATAGGAAACAGCGTGCTCTATAAATAATGAAACGTAATTCTCCCCCCAGGAATAAACGGATAGAAACTTTGCTAAGTGGATCGTCGAACATTATAAAGTTTTGAAATAATTTAGTCACTGCGAAAAATCATTGTCCTGGTAGTGTACGTATATATTTAATCTGACAAGTGGAAATATAACGAATATGGTTAATTTCACAGTGCTCTGTCGATTACGTATGATCGTTATGACGAAAAAAGAAAGGAATAAACTTGAAAAAATTTATATTTGCAATAAAACTCCGCTCTACCTACAATATTAATAAAAATCGATATTTTGAAATAGATTCGTTGATCAAATTTTCAGGAATAATACGTCAGAGTCTGTTTCTTGCAAGAAAAACTTGTAGGAATTTTCTTCATTCGCGCTTCTGTTCTGCACGTTGATGTAAATCCATATTTTTGAAATAGCTTCGTCAACAAAATTATTTTTGATGCATTGTAGCCTGTGAAGAATCTATCGAAAGGAATTTCAATAAATAAATTTGTCAAACATTTCTACCAATTTTCTTCACAAGTAGATACCCATAGTTGTTCAAAAAATTTTCTTCATTCGACGAGAGAAGAAGATTTATTACTTAATTGTAATTACAACTTGTCCGAATTTCATATGATCATCAATTGTAATTCATTTGATATTCTCCTAATAATTTATTGACAAAACATAATTCCAAACTAATACGTATTTTGTTATCTTTTCAACAACAATAAATATTTAATCCTAAACAGACTAAAGATCTTAAATGTTAAATAAAATACCAAGGTGTATGTGACACTTATTTGAGTTTGAGTGAAAATACGGATTTAGATTACGAAAGTGATTTTTATTTATTTATTCGTATACTTCTAATGTTATTGATATTGTTACATATCAATGGCATGAACGACAATGAATAATTTTACGAAATTTTTCGATACGAGAAAAATTAATATATGTCATACGTTTTCTGTTCGAGAAATCATTTTAGTGAGTTTCACACGATGTTACAGAGGAGTGAAATGCAGCAAACAAACCTAGAAACCATCCAAAAACATTTAAACATTTAAATATTTTCATCGGGTTCTGAATTTATTAAGATTTTTGCAATTTTATACGCTCTTGCGAGCGTGGGCGCGTGCGTACTTCCTCTTTCATGCCGTGTTGCTTCGTTGCACGCAGACTTTCGAACAAATCCGCAAATATAATTATAGATATTCACTTCTCCGAGGTTTATTCGCTTTTTTAAACGATCGCTCGCCGTCACAGTTGGAGCAAATGGCCAATGTTTCGTTTTTTTTTTTTTTTTTTTTTAGACGATCTGCATCGTCGATTCTCGCGATATGACGATTCTTCTTTTTTTCTTTTCAATTCTTTTTTGAAGAATTACGCAAGGCAATAATACCGTCGATGAATCATTTGCGTTTCATCATGCCGGAGAAACTTCGATTGGTAATTTCTTTTCTTGGTTTTGTTGCTGCGAGGATGATTGAATCGATTTTCAATGATTCTGCAGAAATATGAAACGGTGTGCTTGATCTTCGTGAATTCATTATTCTTCGTTTTAACATTTCACGGTGTTTTCGGGGAGATCTTGAATTTATTTCTAAACGAGAAATCGGAACTTACATCATTCGTTCTAAGAATTCGTATCCACCCGTTATTAATTAATAATATTTATTATAATACGATAACTTAAATGAGAAATTAAAATACTTTTAAATGTTCAACGATTTCCTTATTACAAATGATATAACAATTTATACAATTTATTTATACAATTAAAAAATGTAATGATTAAGTTTTAAGGTAGTAGTTCAGATTTAGCGTCAAATAAACAAAGTGTTTATGAAATATTTCATTGTAATATAATATACAGTAGATGTAATTTTTAATCAGCTTGCTATAAACATTTATTTATTGAATACAAAAATTTATGCATACTGGATATTTGTGGCAAATGTGACGCAATTAAATCTCACTGTCAACGAGCTTAGTTTGTTAAAAACTTTTTAGCTTTAAATTTATTTGCACTGTAACTAAATGTGCACTCTGCACACGTAAAGTTTGCACAAATTGGCTTTGGTAGAAATTATAAACAGCATATAACAATCACCTTTGAAACATTTTTCAATTCGAAAAACTAGCTGCAATCAGTAAAATAGTATAATTAGTTGGAATACATTTAGGAAAACCTCGTTTTCTTTTATCGAAATAAATTGTTCGTAACTTTTGTGAAACTCGCGGATTTCTCTATTCGATGCCATAAGCATTGGCTGGAGAACGAAATTTCTTGAATCGTGCTGATTTAGTAACAACCCGAAAATTGCAAATGTTAACCTCGGGAGTGATAACGACAATTTAACTTCCCCATTAAGCCGCGAGTCATGCTTCATCGCGACTCAACAGCGTGTTTAAGAGCGGAGCCTCGTCACTCGCTCATTAATCTTCGTCGCGTACGCGTGGATTTTACGCGTCCAAAGCCCGCAGCAAACGAGATTCGAAGATCCGGCGAGCGGAAATTTTTCCACGGCGAAGGATCGAACGCCCGCGTTGAAATAACCGAGCCACTTGATACCAACTTTCACCTGTTGCTCGTGTGTATCTGCGCCACGACGCGACGTTTCCAGTCACTTCACCCTTAGCCACTCCATTCTTTTCTCGTTCGAACGACGAGGCCCATCGCCGAGGCGCAGTTAGCCTGCCTCTCGTTTCTTCTCGTTTGTTGCGCGTCATGCACTCTGTGCTCTATGCACAGTTCGTGAATCCAGCGAGCCTGCAACATTGAAATGTACAGAAGAGGTATTGTTGCGTCTCTGAAACAAGCTAATTCCAAAGTTGGAAATTTGAAAACGACAGCGAGATTATATTGGTGTTATATTTTATGTAATTTTGTCTTTGCACTTGTGATTGTTGTAGTTTTGTTATGAATGAAACAAAAGAAATATTAAAATGGTAACGAATTTTATATAACTTACAAAGAAAAAAACAGAAATTAAAATTAAAATGAAGTTAAACAACATTTGACATATTATATATAATATTTAATTATATAATAATTATATTTTAGTTATAATAATTATGTTTATATTTTTATATTATATTTTATATTTCATATTTTTATATTATATTTTATATTTCATATTTTTATATTATATTTTATATTTTATATTTTTATATTATATTTTATGTTTATATTATATTTTATATTTTTTATTATATTATTATATATTATATTTAATAATATAATTTACATACGGTTGCGTATACGATTATTTTGACATATAATTTAGAATAATTTTTGCTGTGGACAATTTACAATCACATACATTCTTAAAGTACGCGTATCTTTAAGCAAAAGGCGTTTGAATATTTACGTAGAATTAAGATGATTCTCCATCACGTCAGGAACATTTCTGGATGTTGTTTACAATGTTGCATTCCCGTTACTTCTGACGCTATTTCAATTTTCAAGTATTATTAACCTTCTGGCTGCAACGCCGAATGCAATCTGCCACAGAGTGCACGTAAACGAGATTACGCGCGATCAATAATTCATTTTTACTCGTGCACGTAGCTTTCGAAACAAGAAAAGGCGATACAGCTTTCAAAACGAGCCAGCATAGTGGCGCGTCGTTAAAAAATAACAACGTCAGCCACAGGAAAGCCACCATAGTGGCGTTTCGTCGCAAAAAATTACGGTAGGCCACCATAGTGGCGCATAGTCACTAACGAATTAATGGTTCGCGTTTATTATGCTTCGAAGAAAATGTGTAAAAAATATCCGGTGTCTAATTAAACTCGCGAAACGATTTAATACCGGAGTCGCTCTCAAATTTTTCTCGAACTTGCGAATGTTGCTTTTTGTGAATTGCTCGTATCCACGTGTATTAGGGAGAACATGTGTACGTTAGGGTTACTCGCGAGCTGCAGTGTAAAATTTGGTAAAAAAAAAAAAGCTCGTGACAGTCGTAGTATGAATTATCATATCAAATTTAATTCGATGATTTATGAAAAATTTAAATAATTGTATAATTGTATTGAACATTAATTTATTTGTGTTTCTTCATCGTGCTCGAAATAGTTCATTTTTACTCTTTTAATCAATGAGATTTTCTTCGAATCGAAAAGCAAGGGAATTCGTGTGAATTTGATCGTTCGTTCTTGATTGTACAATTGTCACAAAACAATGTGAGTCAAGAGATTAAAGATTTTTCATGAATTATATTCAATGTTGCTCGCGAAATTTTTTTGTAAGTATGTTACGTAATATGTTACATAAATAACATTGACATTACAATGAGATTCTACTATTGGTTAAATTTGAAACAAATCTAAATATATCTATAGTAACTATAAGATAATTTGATACAAATATATATATATATATATATATATTTTGCACTGTATCTATAAGTCTTAATATTTACTGAGAATATCTTAAACATTTATTAACACATATTGTATAATGACACCATAATTCTTTCTCAATGATCCATAATTCATTAAATTTCATAAAATTATGAAACCTTACAATTTTATCGTATAAATAAATAATTAAGAAGTATAATGTAATATAAAAAATATTTTATATTTATTTTTTACAAAAATAGATATATTCTATATCTATTTCTATATCTATCCATAAAATAAATAGTAAAGAAATATAAATATAAATTGAGTGATAAGAGAATTAATATAGTTATTCATGCTGTACACTAATTTTTGATTAAATACACGTTTACAGTAAATATCTTGTAATTTCTATATACTTCAGATTGGTTCCAAATGTTATTAATGTAATCATAATGGTCGTGTCTCATTACAAATTTTATAATTTCTTATATAATATATATAATATATTAAATAATAATATATTATTAAATATTAAATAATATTAACGTATGTTATACTAAATATACATGCACTATAATATTATAATATACAAATAGTAATATATAATAATATTAGCAAAATTCTTCTGTGCTAATAACTCCACATATACAAAATAATTCCAAGAATCAATCTCTGCAAGAAAAATTATACTTACAGATTTATTCGGAAGCAATTACACCTTTAATAAACAAATTATCATGACGCGTGTAGAAATGCAAATGGACACATCACCATAATGTAAACTTCTCTTATAAATTTCTCTCAGTCTTTATTCAATTTATAGAATGGACATACATAGGTTCGTGTTACAGCGTGAAATATACTGTGCTTAAAATGCTTTATTCATCCGGGCCGATGACCTGTTTCAAGTTTAAATCAATTTCGAGATGCACCTCGCCTGCATTCACGGCGACGCCTATGAATCTCTGATTTTCAAAATACACGCGAGGGTAATAGTTAAAGTGGTGACACGGCTTTGTGAAATTAATATAACCGAGAGGACGGCGAGGTTTAGCGTATTTATGAGACGTCTCTTATTATAAACGACGTGTCTCACGATGATATCGGTTTTCTTAGATACATCGACCACACGTATGTGCATACTAGTTTCCTCTCGGGGTAGAAAAAGAATAGAAGGTCTAAAAATCGATGCTTAAACCTTTTTGTACGTACTCGCTTTATATTTCCACTTGTTTTACATTTATCTTTTGCATCTTGATTCTTTTCTCTGCGCAGGATAAATAAAAAATACACGAGCAGTTGAAAATTTATGAGCACGGAGAAGCTGCAAAAAGAATACTATACTTCACAGATAAACAAATAGTGTTTTACTAGCCGTAATCGATTCTGAAAACTACACCGATAGAATTTAGTTTAGCGAATTGACAGAATTGTCTTTTGTATATTTTTCAATCAGTGTTTAAGGTTTAATTTTCAACTAGAAAGTGATTTGTAACGTAAAAATATACTTTTCTTGTCGGAACCTTTGGTCGGTGGAAGAGTTTAATTGTAACGTTGCAATATTATTAAACTGTTCTGTCGATCGACGATTTTAATAACAATATATTATATATATTTAATATTTAATTTATAAATATTTAATAACATAAGAGAAAATTAAGTAATCAACTCGGTAACTTTTTCACGAGATCTAAGTTTCACTCCAGATATAAATTCGTTTGACAATAATACAATAATCACTATTATTCGTGTATACATTATAAAACGTATTATTATTATCACTCAGTTGTTACACTAAACGTCACGTTCGACTCATTTCCCGAAAAAGAAAAAAAAAAAAAAACGAGAGAAAAATCGAACCGGTGATATCGATCCGCAAATCAACGCGTGGCAAGCGCGAGCGCGCGCGTCGGAAACTTTATATAAATAACGCGACGATCCACTTAACTTAACTTTCACTCACCGTACAGACAAGTCCGAAGAAACAAGGAGAAAAACAAAAACGTGCCACGAGTTAACCGACTTGCTCGTGTGTGCGAAGCAAATTCGTTCCGTTCGGATGCGCTCTAACGTGCGTGCCTCGCGATCGAGCTGGCTGGAAAAGAGCAACGCGAGAGGCGATGCCCCATCGGTGGTACACGACGATAATCGAGCTAATGAAAAGAAAAAGAAAGAAAAAACACACACACACACGCACGCACACACAGACACAAAAGAGAGAATCCCGGAGAAAAAAGGAAAAACGGGATGAAACGCTCGAGACGCGTGGCACTCGCGCGAGAGCCCGAAGAATTTACCAACCTCTCGCGATAAATACATTGAACATAGTGTATCAACCCCCTTTGCCAACCCCCATAGGCCTTAAGTGTTCGTCGCGGAGAAGTTGGTAAAACGATCAAAGGAAATCGTTCGTTTCCTCTACGGATGTCGTGTCAACCTTCGTCTCTGTAATTGGTTGATTTTTTACGCTTGAGATAATCGCATCCTCATAAATCAAAGCAGATCGTTTGTGGATGATTATATCTCAATCGTGCTCGTTGATTAACAGAGGGGCTAACGAACCGCGAGAAATTCTTTGATCTGAACAGGTGGAAACGCGAAACAGTGAAGAGATATATTGTTTCTTCGAGTGAGGGTGAATTCGCGGGGGAAAAAAATGGACGTTGGAACGAACGATTTTCTTCGTGTATGTGCATATCGAACGAAAGACTCGCGGACTGCAGTGACGAAGAGATTTACATTTTGTAAATGTTGATCTTCTATGTATTAAAAATGCAATGGCAGTAGTTTTCGGCTCGTTTCCTTTTCTCCGCTTCGATTTTTGGCGATAACTATTACGAAGAATTACGGGAACAATATTATTTCATGTCATCTTTCCACAACATGAATTTCATAAATTTCTTCTCAGTAAATTAATCTTCTCTTAACTTGAAACTTTCGAAGAAATATTCAGTTCGTTTCTTGTATTCAGGATGCGAAACAATTCGAAAATTGAGAACGATGTTTCTGGAAATATTAGGTAATTGAGAACGAGGTCTGTTTTAAAAATTTATTTCATTACAGTGAAAATAAATAGATTTAAAAGAAAATTGTTATTTTGTCAAGAAAAATTAGTAACTAATTAACTGATGAATTAATAAAATTATTTAACTAATTATTAGCAAAAATTGAATCTAAATATTTTCCAAACTCGTGACTGAAGTTTCTATAGAAATTTTAAATATTCTTATGAATTGTATAAGTAATATAAATACATACTTTACAAATTATCAGAGTAATACGTCATCTAACTTCTAGAACACTAAGAAGTTTTTACAATCAACATAGATATCCTTGATATAATGTAAGAAAAACGAATTAATTATTTTACTAATAAAATATACGTATTTGTGTTTATAACATTTTTGTAAATGCTAACAAATAATACATTAATAGACCTATCGATCTCATTTTCAAACTGCTTGATCTTCGCAGAAACATGATTTATTTTACTTGACATCTTCAAATAATTCAAATTTCAATTTAAACGGAGATAGATATATTATGTATGAGACATTTTGAAATTTAATTGACAGTATAACGAGAAACGAATTAATACGATTATATAACTATTTAAAATTTGAAGTCAATCTGAAAATGTTGTGTAGAATACTTGTTGTAACCATATATTCAAAAAGGTCAATATAATCAGCATCTCAATACGCTCGCAGTGAATATACTTTTGATGTGTCGCAACTTCTACACATACTTTTATATTTGCTTCAAACTTGACCGCGCATAATCGTAACAATTTGATCTCGCTACTAGAAATATCGAAATGTTCTACATATATAAACGCAATAATAATAATAAATTTATATAAAACTAATAATAAATATTTTATCATTTTAATATTATTATTATGTGATTATTAATAGTAAATATTTGTAAAAAATTCCACGAACGACTGCTAAGAAATTTCGTTGGGAAAACGAACGTGGCAGTGGCACGCGCGTGTTCCTCGAGCCATCGACCGGCTGCCATTGCGAACCCCGTGGAAAATGCAGTCCGGGTGCATTTCATCGATTACTATGTCGCATATTATGCGCCTCCGCCTACCCTTCCACCACCGCCATCACCACCACAGCCCACGTACACTGCCAGCCGCCTCCATCGTTCTCATCGACCAAACAAAATCTATCGAAACTCGCAATAGAGAAAACAGAGAGAAAAAGACATTCGTTCTCTTTCGACACAGTTTAACTACCACCACCACCACCACCACCACCACCCCTCTCGTCGCATCACACGCAACGATCCTGTAAATTCTGGTTGGTTCACTAAACCCTTGGCTCCATACGCCTCGCTATAACCATAAGCCACCATCCCCAGAAAAACAAAAAAAAAAATAAACCCACCAATCTCTCTCTCTCTCTTTCTGTCTCTCTCTCTCTTGTACATCACAAGAAATCAACATTCGATCACGCTCGATCGAGCTCGATTTAGTTATAAGTGTACAACAGCGCGTGTGTCGCATGCCCTCTCTCTCTCTCTCTCTCTCTCTCTCTCTCTCTCTCTCTCTCTCTCTCTCTCTCTCTCTCTCTCTCTTTGTGTATGTACGTTTATGGTGGATCCACGTTTTACGCGTGTAGATACTCGGTCAATGTGCAATCAACGTGCGTTCGCGATAGATGCATGCGTTCCATCCTCCCCCGGCCACCAACGATCCATGTGATTCATGCACCATCACCATATAGTCATTCTACCTCCCCCTCCCCATTTATTGCCGCGTTTGCAACCAAATCCACTCTCTGTTCGCGTGTGTTTGTACATACTGTCCTAGTCAATTTTCGCGTGGATGCGTGGTACCTAGAGCTACCTTCGCGAGTCTTCGTGCTCCTTGGGAAAGCACTTTGACGATTTTGCGAGAAACGAATCGATAACGCGTGTAACGTGTAGTCCTATCGCTGCGTACCGTCCGGATGAGACTGATTTTGAGCCTAATATATATATCGAAACGTCTCTTCAAACATGCGTTCGAGCTGTGTCATTCGTTAACCTTTTCGCTATTAACGATGACTATAGTCACCCATTGTTACCACTTACTGACTATAGTTACCCAGTGTCTCAGACTTGCCGACTATAATCACCCATTCTGTACCATTGGTGACTATATTTACGTAACGACTGGCACTTATTGAATACTACTGATGACTATAGTTACTCGATGACTGACGTTCATTGGCTACTATCGGTGATACTATATTCACGTAACGACTGACATTCACTGGATACTGAACGTCATATACCTCGTCTGTGACTATAGTTAGCCAATGTTTGACGCTCATTGTGTATTATCGGTGACTATATTCACGCTTATTGGACACTACCGATGATTATAACATAGACGAGGTATATGAACATCATATACTTAGTCCGTGACTATAGTTACGATAGCTATAGCACAGACAAGGTATATGAATGTCATATACCTCGTCTGTGATTATAGTTACCCAATGTTTGACGCTCATTGTGTATTGTCGGTTACTATATTCACGCAACAACTGACGCTCATTGAATACTATTGATGGCCATATTTATTCAATGTTTGAAACTCATTGGATATTATCGGAGACTAAAATCACGCTCATTGGACACTACAAATTATTATAGCACATACGAGATATACAAACGTCATATGCTTCATTTGTGATTATAGTTATTGGATATCTGACGATATTATCGGTTACTATATTCACGCAACAACTGACGCTCATTGAATACTATTGATGACCATAGTCACTCAATGTTTGACACTTATTGGATACTATCGGAGACTATATTCACGCTCATTGGACACTACAAATTATTATAGCACAGACGAGATATACAAACATTGTATGCCTCATTTGTGATTATAGTTACTGAATATCTGACGATATTATCGGTGATTATATTCACGCAACGACTGACGCTCATTGAATACTATTGATGGCTATATTATTTCAATGTTTGAAACTGATTGGATATTATCGGAGACTATAATCACGCTCATTGGACACTACAAATTACTATAGCACAGACGAAGTATACAAACGTCATATGCCTCATTTGTGATTATAGTTATTGAATATCTGACGATATTATCGGTGATTATATTCACGCAACGACTGACGCTCATTGAATACTATTGATGGCTATATTTATTCAATGTTTGAAACTGATTGGATATTATCGGAGACTATAATCACGCTCATTGGACACTACCGATTACTACAGCACAGACGAGGTATACAAACGTCGTCATATGCCTCATTTGTGATTATAGTTACTGAATGTCTGACGATATTATCGGTTACTATATTCACGCAACGTTCATTGAATACTATTAATGACCATAGTCACTCAATGTTTGACACTCATTGGATACTATCGGAGACTATAATCACGCTCATTGGACACTACAAATTACTATAGCACAGACGAGATATACAAACGTCATATGCCTCATTTGTGATTATAGTTATTGAATGTCTGACGCTCACTGGGTGCTACCGATGACTATAGTCAGTCTGGCACTTTGCATTTATTCGTAACTTTGGTAGAAATAAGCGCGTCCAAGTCAGAGAAGATTAACAAGGGGGCACTGGTGCTCTCCAGACGGTACACTATCGACGATAAATGCTCCCGAGGATCTCACGAACCGATATGATTTATCTATCAACGTTGAGTCAGTGAAACAGCATCCTAGATGTTTGCAGCCCTACCTGAATGAGAATGTTTGCGCGTGTGTTTGTCGTTCGAGGGCGCGCACGCCAGGTCGATCGCCCTCGCGTAATGCGAGCCTGTTAGTGCAAAATAGGTTGCACTCACAGAATGTAAACGAGTGCAGTCGTACCTGCGAGCGTACCTACGTCCGTACTTTTTCAATCCTCTCACGTAGCGACACGCACGATCACTGTACCGAGTCTTTTTCCGCCGAAGAGCGAAACTCCGGACCCGCTAATCGCGTTTCACGTTCGCGCACGGCGTTGATCCTCGATCGGTGGCGGCTCCATTCGAAGCAGGGTTGGATCGCTCTGGGAATTTGGCGATCATCGTCGGCCGCGATTACATTCAGGCAAGGTTAATTCTTAGTTGGCGATTGAATACATTGATCGGTGTCCTGGGACGTCGACTAAGTAGGAGAAATTATCGCGATTATTGATTCAGTGGAGTTTATCTGTGGTGTATATACAGGGTGTCTCGCATAGAAAGTGATCCCTGCTTGGAGGTGAAACAACGAATCGATGAAAAGCAACAAAATTCTTTTCGTCCGAGTCGTTGTTTCCGAGTTTGAAAATTTTCATCGAGTATAGTTAATTCTGTACCGGGATAATCGACACGAAGATATACTACGCGCAAAAGTCTAGGATAAAATCTTTTCGAGTAAACAGGCTTTGAATGTATTCGCCTTGGTTTTTATTTTTAAATTCGATCTCCTCGAAAACGAAGCATTTCACAGAAAAATTTTACTCTACATTTTTCATACGTGGGATAACCTCTTGTTAATTGTTTTTTTCTGTCGCTGAATTCGAGTGTGCTTGATGAATTTTCATACTCGATTTTCTCGAAAACGAAGGTTTCACAACCTTCGACAAAATTTTATTCCTTCTTTTCGACTCATTTGTTTTTCATTATCGAGTAAAAGTTTCACGAACTTTCATTATTTATTTATTTGTGTCTCGTGTTCAGAAATCGGAAATTCAGAAAATGGTGAAATTTTAAAGATACGTAGAGTATATATATATGCAACAATGAAGTAGATGCCCAGGTGATTTTATTTATGGTAAAACAGAAAAACTAACAAAGGAAAATTCACGAGCCAAATATTCAGAAAAATGTAGAACTTTAAAGGTTCGTTGTAAGTTATTGGAGGATTTCATGCAAAAATGAAGAAGACATCGTTTCTTTTTTAGAAAAGATCAACGTAGTCATGCTTTAACTCAACACACTTGTTCCAATGTCTTTCTAGTTTTCAAATCCCACTCATGTAGTACGAAACAATTAAATCTGCAAAATAATCGTTTGTTTCAACAGAGCAAATGTTTCTCCTGCGAGTCAAGAGTAAGTAGCGTATATTTATTCTATTTGTTATATTAATTTCAATAATTGTATTTAATTTAAATAAATTTTTCTCAATAAATAAAAAAATTAATTTAGAAAAAAAATTCCACTTGAATATGGATTTAATCCAATATCAAAATTTATATTATCATTTTCGATGACCCTTTTTTTAAATTAGATTACTATTTTTAATTTCTGATATTGAAATTACTTTATTAATTCTTATAATTTTACATTTAAAATATATAAATTTTTATTATATACTAAATATAATTTTATTATTTACATTTATGATATTAGTTTTCTGTCGAAATTGCAGAAGGAGAAAGATTTTCATCGAATGATGAAGTTATCGCTGAGACCAATATTATATTTATTTCGCAGAGTCAGATTATAAGGATTGCATTGAAAAAAAAGAAAAAAAAGAATCTATAAAGACTGAATTAGAAAACTGGAAAGTTGGATCAAGTGTATCGAGATAAAGAACGATTACATATTGAGAAATAAGCTCGTTCCTTTCCAAAAAGATGACGTCTTCTTTACTCCTCTAATCTAAAATTCTCGAACAACTCTCGCATTTTGTGTAATTTTTTCTTCCCTGTTGAAATTCACTGTCAAATTTATTCTTGAAAAATTCTTCCATTTTTCGATTTTGTGGAAGGGATGGAAGAAATTTTTTTGAGGCAAAATTTATCTCTTCTCAATTAGAGTGATGTTGCAAACAAAAATTTGTCAATCACGTGATAATTAATGATCTCTAACTTTTGTCACGGAATTTTTTTTCTAGTTTGCGTAAAATCGAGAAATAGGAGAACGTTCTGGGACCAATTCTACCTCTTCAGAACGAATTTCGATAGGGAAAAAAATTGTACGCTACATACATATCTACTCCATATACTCGTAGCATTTCCTACTATTGTGAATTTCTGGATTTTCCCTCGTTAGTTTCATATTTTGCTATATACACACGATATCTCGACTACATATCTACCTGTCTACGTATCTTGTGTTTTATTGCACGAAAAAGTTTCCCGGAACAAAGTTGCACTATTTCAAAGAGCACGCTTAACAGTGAAAAGAATTTTTCATTTTTTCATTTTTTTTTTTTTTTGATACTTCGAAGATATTTATACTTTTAAATATAGTATAAAGTCAACCAATGCGACTTTCTGTTCTCCGTACAAGAGTATCGGAATACTTGTATTTGAAATTATTTGGTTTAAAATGTAATTCAATTTTAATTTCATTTAATTTACTGCGCGAGAGATAAAGAGAACATAAAGGCAACTAACACGTGTTCTGCTTCGTCTTTTATATGTCTAATTGTTTAAAATTGAAGTTAATATTTTTTTAACTGACTGATAATTTTCAGACATAAGTGCCTTATTATTTTCATGTACAAAATAAGATAAAAAGCATCAATTGATGGATAAAAGTATTTATAAATTTATTAAACAATGTTATAATTGTTTATTAAACAATATTAATATATTAAACAATGTTTAATAGTGTAACTTTGTTTTAAGAAGCTTTTTGAATAAATATGGCAGATATTTAAATTATTTAAATTTCTACTTACTTTTTGATCACACTATACAACAATAAGTATGTTTATTTTCTAAAATATTCTTGGTAAAAAAATCACTATTGTTATCAGAAGAAATATTGTCCTACAGGAATATTTGTACTAGAATTTAGCCAATTTAGAACAATTCATACGAAACGAGTTTCAGTATTCGTGTCAATGAGAGTGCTAATTAATTAAGCTGAATTATTTCAATGCACATTGTCATTCAGAGGAATTCTGAAATTTGTTCACAATACTGTGATAAATTATTCAAAATTGACAATTGGAAGAATAGGAATATTTTTGTGTACGCATAGAGTGAAAGAATAAGTTGAAAAAGAAAAAAATGAAACTTGTTCATTTTCTCGTGTTCGAAGAAATCGAGCTTAAAAATTTATTAACTTTGACTTTGGAACGAATAACAAGTTACTCTATATCATCATAAATTTTTCACAGGAGAGCTTCGTTTTCGAGGAAATTTGAACCTTTATCAAGTACAGATTTCAAACTCCATTTAAAATTAAATTTGAAAGTACACACTTCAAACTCCATTTCCTTGAAAACGATGCCTCAAACTCCAACGTTTTTCATTTGTACTCACAGTTAGTATAACTCTCCGCCAATTACTCGTTCCTCAATTAATCCAGAATTATCCAAATTTAAATATACTCGAGAACGAAGCCCCAGATGAAAAAAAATCTCGACTTATTCTTTCACGCGGTTATACACGAAAGAATTCTTCCTCGCGTCAAATCAAAGACACTCTGTTTTTAATCGCCAATGTAGAAATTACGATAATTTCTCACCTTCGTTTTTTTCTTTTCTTTTCTTTTTAATTTCATTTTCTCGCCATTGTTCGCGTTTTCGTCTATGGTAATCGATATCTCGTCCGATATGACGGACACGTCCGGACAAAAACGGCCGGCGTTAAGTAACGCGTGGATCACACGCGAGTCACCTGTCACCGATTCAGGATTAATCGTCAATCGTGCACGGGCCGATAAATTTCCAGACAGACCTGAGCTCAACGCTTTCTTGCCTGCTGATGGAAAATGACAATTGGGAAGCGACGAGCTGAATGAAATATACACGGCCGCGCAAGATCGTTTCTAAGAGCGATCTCTCGAACCGCTTGGGAAATTATGATTCTGCATGGCCTACGTTTAACTGCGAGTGTAGGTAACGAAGTTAGGAAATTGGAAAATTAATGTGACGGAGACTTTGTTAGTTGTCTGATAATGAGTCTCAAATGAGGGACTATGTATATTATATGCTGTCATAAGTCTGCTTATAATATTTAATATATTATATGTAATATTTAATATTAATATTATAATATTATTAATTTTTATAATTTTTACATATATATATTATACTATGTTATATATTATATACTACTATAAATTTATAAGTCTACTTATAAACTATAATATATATATAATATATATAATATTTAATATTAATATTATAATATTATTAATTTTCATAATTATATATATATATACTGTATTGTATATTATATACTACTAAGTTTACAAGTCTACTTATAAACTATATATATAATATTTAATATTAATATTATAATATTATTAATTTTCATAATTATGTATATATATATGTTAAATATTATATATATAGTTTATGAGTAGTATATAATATATAATATAGTATTATATATGTATTATACTTCTTATAAACTATATATATAACATTTAATATTAATATTCGTAATTATAAATTATATATACCATTATAATATTACAAGTTTATAAGTAGAAATATACATGCTGAATTAATTTCTTTTTTCTCTCAAGAAAATCTCTCACATCATTCAAAATGGAAATTTCATATTATTTTCTACTCTACGTGACTTCTTTCTTTCAATAGATATTTTTAAAATTAGTATTCTTTCAGTTTGTCTAAATACAGTAATTTCAGTTTGTATAAAAACGTAAAATATTTTTTTCAGTAACTTTAATGAATGAATTGGTATTTATAAAATGTTTGAAATACATGTATACAGACATTTCTGACTGTGCATGTATATTTATCAAAATTTCTAAAGTACAAAAATATATACAGATCAACCCTCGAAATCTAAATCCAATAATACGAAAGTAAATTGAGAAACAGTACGAAAACTATACTTGAACGAAACATTCAACCTGCTAATAACTCGTTCAATTTCTGTCCGTTAGAATCATTCTCGACGATCGAAATTTTCCTACAGTTTTGTTTTTATAATTTTTATAAAAAATCATATCGATGCGTTTCTTCACTTTCAATCTACGATTTACTAGTTATCACCATGTGCAAACTGTACATTTTTGGGAGTACAAAATCCACACGTAGATCCGTGTATAATTAAAAAAAGAAAGATCAACGCCACGTTGTTTTCAAATGCAAATCGCGCAATGAGCGTCAACGTCGTTATGCAATACGTAACTCCGCTTGAACATAAAATATCAATACACATATGTGCAATTGGTATCCCGACCGATTAGTCTCAATACAGCAGTCGGAGTGCCGGGCCACAATCCCTCGGGGATGAACGTTTGAAATCGGGGCCGCCTCCATGAAATATACGTCTCTCCGCGATGAATTATGAGAGACTAACGGTCGGAACCATACGTGTCCGTTCTAATGCCGGACGAGCCTGTGCGCGAAACTCGATGCCCCGAAAATATCAAAAAAAGGGAGAAACTCCGCCGATTTGAAAAAACTGGCGTGATATATAGGGTGTTCCGAGATAACGATATCTACCGAGTTTATCACGTCTCAAAACTTTCTTTTTGTCGTCGACTATAAAAAGGTTTAATAAAATGAATAGAAATTTTTAAGTTTGTTACAGTTGTTAAAAAAAAATTCTATTATTTCTATATTATCGTATCATTTCTATTATTTTAATAATAAATTGTATTATTCTATATTATTGTATTATACCTATTGTTTTGAAATATTTTTGCTTTTTTTTAAAAGATTTAATATAAATTTAAGTTTCTAATTTTAGAGAGATATAAATTTTCGTGGTATTATGAAAATTATATTGGCTGCATATTATTACAATTGCATTTTTTGAAAGGCAAAATTTATATTGATTATATGTCTTTTTTTTTATTCGTGTGATGGAAAAGGAAATTCAAAACTATCGTAGAATGATGTGTTCTACATCTGTGTATGTCTTTCGTGGCACATAGAAAATATTTCGTTACTATGAATCAAATTTGAAAATATTGAAAGATCGTAACATGTAATATTTTGAATGAGATAGTTTATTCTCTTTTTGTGATGTCAAGATCAAATTTATACACAGTATTAAGTAAGAAATTCCACGTTGCATATTTTAGTAAAAACGTGCTGTAGTTGTAGCAAATAATATAATTTTACTTAGAATTTCCGTTTCACTTTAATCCTAATCATTAAATCAATAAAAAAGAAGTACTTTGAATTTGAAAAATTAAACTTGCCCTTTCTACAATCATTTGGCTTAATAAGAATTATCTATCATAAACTTCTCTCAATAGTTTATCTAGTCTCAATACTAGCAATTATCTAGAAACAGAATGAAAGATTTCTTTTTTTGTGATAAGTAAAATCTTGTACAATAGGCAAAAAATTTCAATTATATAAGTGTTTGATCTGATATTACCACTTTCATTTAAGCCATTATTATTATCCTCAGTGGAGAATGGAATTGTCTGTAGAAAAGTATTAAGTATTATATACTAATTAAGTATTATATACTGAAAAGTGTATTAATTTAGGAAATATTTTAACTTTAATTTTGTGTAACACGAAAATAATATAAATATACGAATACTGTTCTAGATATTTTCTTCTCTTCTAAATAACATTTTATGTGAAATTGATGTTGAAATATCATTTAAAATAATAATTCTCTGATATACATGGATTAATATTTCTTTTATAAAAAAAAAAATATGGTTTCTTTCAAAGTATCAAAGTTGACCATTAAAAGATTTTTTTAGGCGTTCATTCTCCAAAAAAAAATTGAAAGCATATGTATGAATGAATATATGATTTTTCGCTACGAATAATAATAATAATGATGATGATGTAAAGGTGATAATATCAAATGAGACACACTACATACATATGTATAAAAAATTGTGAATGGAATTATTCAGTAAATTCATTTTGTGTATTCCGCTTTATCCTCTTTAAATATTGGATATAATATCGATGACATGATCTCGTCAATCTCTTCGACAGCAAGAAATGTAATATTAGCTCTATTAACATTCACTCAGGGAATTTATTTTCCAAAAACAAATAATGAAATCCTCCGTCAAAGAACTCTTTTGAGAAATAGAATCTGCCTTATTTCGTTAAAGTTACAGAAAGTCATTTCGAATACCACGAAATATTAAATTTATAAAAATTTCGTAATCAACGAAACGAAAAAAAATAAATAAGTAAATAAATTTCGTTAAGAAGTTCCGAATATCTCGAACGAACGCCCTATAGACGAGCGGTCAATTTTTCACCCAAGATAATTCGTCTCGAACCGAAATCTCTCCGTGCATTCATTCATTCATTCATTTCGACGTTTCTCAAAAATTCCGATGGCGGAACTCGCAGCAATTAGCTCCGACAACTTGGAATCGCAACGAACAGGAGGAATCGTTCGAAGTTGGAAGCTTTTCGAAGCTTTCGTCTCTCGACGCGCGTAATCGTTAGGGACGTTCGACGGCGCCAGTGAAATTTCAATTTAATATCGGCTGGAACGAAAGTCGGGTTCCATCTCTGATTTCCTCCAGCGCGTGGAAACTTCTTCCGCTTCAGCGACCAATTTATTCAATTTCTTCGATCGCTCAGATCAGTGACTCTTAACCGGTGTTCCGTGGAACGTGGAACCTGAATTGCGAAGAATGATTCTCGCGAGAAACGCCGCGGAGAAAATGTAGATTTGTTATCTGGCTGACTTTGATAAGTCAGAAACGCGAGAGATTCGCTGAAAATCTGGGGAAATAGGGAAAAGTAAGGAAACAAAGATACGTTCAATATTACTAGCAATAAACAACTGAATTCTTTTTTAATGCAAAAATCAAGATTCCATTTTGTCCGTAACTTGTGTTTGAAACTTTCATGAATTTGAAACGCTCAAGAAAATTTTTTTAAATTAACATTTACATGGAAAAACGTATAAAACGTACGGTTTTTTAATATATTTTTTAAACAAAAGGTGTTTTTGCAAAATGGTGCGCACCATTAAAATTCTTCGTCGAAAGACGTTAATTTCGTCAATTTGCACAAAAACTGTATCTTCAATCATTTCCGAGATATTTAATAAAATATGTTCCGCATCCCTTCGAGCATGTGACAATATTATAGTTTTGGACCAGCATGACAATACTTGAGATCGAAGAATTTTCAAAGTCAATTCCAATATTTTGACATCTTGAAATTTTTGCAACGTTTAACTGCAAGTGTTACAAAAGTTTGGTTGTTATTTAAATTCGTACAAGATAGAACTCTGCCGAAAATGATTAAAGATTGATTGCTATAAAATACTGCAAGCCTCCAGTTTTTAACATAATTGGCAAAAATTTCTAAGAAATGTTAGAGAAATTGTAAATCGTACAAGATAGAACTAGCCGAAAATGATTAAAGATTGATTGCTATAAAACACTGCAAGCCTCCAGTTTTTAACATAACTGGCAAAAATTTCTAAGAAACGTTAGAGAAATTTCGTGTATACTCACTTTTGTCTCTCGCTGTGTCTCATAAATTACTCGTAAAATTGACAAGCTCCGGTCATCGCTTTAAATTCGAAGTCAATGAAACAGTTATTTTAGTCAAAATTCTCACAAACTGTCACTTGTGTATAATTTTCAATGAAACATGCGTCCATACTTATTTTTATCATTAAATTTATGACTTGGGTGGTTTCAGTGTTCCGTGAATTTTTCTTACAATCAAAAGAGTTCTTTCAACGAAAGACACATACACGTTTATTTTTATTATTAAATTTATGTCCTCGGTGATGTCAGTGTTCCGTAAATTCTTCTTATAATCAAAAGAATTCTTTTAACGAAAGATACATGCACGTTTATTATTATTATTAAATTTAGCTTTCTTATACTCGAAAGCGTTCTTTTAACGAAAGACACATACGCGCTTATCTTTATTTTTATTACTAATTTATGATTTAATAATCAAAAGCGTTCCGCGACTTCGAGAGAACGTTAAGAATCACTTCGACTTCGACGGAAAGCCGCCGGGCGAAATCTCGTTCGAGCTTTCATCCGATAAATCATACCGCTTTTAACCACGTGCTCGAGTTACGAGACAAATGGGAAACACGATGTTGAACCGGTTAAACGATCAAGATAGCAGATAGTACCAGGAAGCGCGGTTAAGGACCGGCCTCGTGGATGGAAATGCCGGTGATAAAAGTCGGAACAGGCCAAACCGCATCTCGTTTGGCTCTCGATCAAAGAGCAACAGATAGAGGGGAAAGAAGGTGCAGCTACGTGCTCAAAAGGAACCCAAGAAACGGTTTAAAAAGCATTCTACGGCGGAACAAGTGTTCTTTGAAGGATACCTTCAATATTCCGTTCGGTTGATGCTTAAGCGAACTCCGTTGAAGGAAGCGAACGATACTAAAAGTAAGATGGGGGAAAAAAAGAGGAATGGCCGAATTTTATCAAGCAATATACAACGTGTCGATGAATATTGCCAATGTGTTTCACGGTTGTGATTGAAAAGAAAAATTTCTCTTGTTTATCACATTATACAATTTTATTATACATTTTATTTTTTTTACTTATTGACATTTTATATTATCGAATACTGTGACGAATACGTACATGGAATATGAATGGACCAATTTTTTTTATCTCTTTGCCAACGTCGTTTCCAACTTCGCTGGATTTTTATTTAAGGGGGATTCTGAAGGAGAAAATATAATTGAATGGGCTAATATAAAGATAAGACAAAATCACGAGTGAATAATTTTTTTTTTTATTGTTTTTCGTTTTTTAATTTAAAATTTATGTTACATTCATCGGAAGAGTATTGGTGATAATTATTAACATATTCATCAATCGGTTTACTTGCTATTGAATACTTCGTGCATAACAGGATTTTATTGCATATAACAACATTCACGGAGAGTTTGTAAAGTGAAATTATATTCAAAATAATTATACTAACTTATAATTATACTAATAAACTGATATATATATATATATATATTTTTTTTTTTTTCGGAAAAATTTGGAGTAAAATGATGAAATGAAGTAATTTATACTTTTTAGCTAATAAATCCGGCATTTTAATTGGAATTTCACATTAGACATATAATGTCTGAATTATCTTATAAATTTATACGTGTTTTAATTTCACTTTATGGTGGAATAAAATTTCTTCTAAAATTTTATTTTACTTGACTCTATTGACGATCATTTTATCTTCATTTTATCTTTATAAGATACTCAAAAATGTACTCACCTATATTCTACGATCTGTTATAATTAAAAGAAATTAGATTCTGTTATAATTAAAAATTGTAGAAACCACAAACTCAAACATGAGTCACTCGACGTGAGTATGTTAGTAGAAATAGTGAACGCTTACATTGATCTTCTCTTTGATTCTAATACATCAATTGCTGTCAATTAGAATTAATTAATAATTATTTCAATATACAATATGATTAATTTATATTAATAGCTATCACTTCCTTTATTATTTCATATTTTTATCACGACCTATTAACGAAATTTCAAACTCTCGTTCGCTGTCAACTAACAAAATTTCACCATCAAAACTGAGTCGTCCCAAACAAATGACGGCGGAGTTACGTATTGTGCGATATCTTCCAATTTTCGGAAGACGAATGTGGAGGTAATTTACCTTCACAAACTGTGGCAAGTGTCAGAAGAAGTCGAAAATGCTTTTCGGCTATCTCGGAGAGCGGAAATCTCGAAATTTCGTCAGCGTCGCAACCAAATAACAAGAGCCGGGTGATGAACTGGTATATCAGTGTATCGCGGTTGATTGCGGAACGTTCGAGACACGCGTTCTAAAAGGGGCTGCCCCGAAATAGAGTAAACCGTGGAATCGAAGCTGCGAATAGCGGCGAACCTTCGCCTGAGAAGCGAAACAGGAATGAAAGAGATGCTGGAAAGTGCTAGATACGCTTCAATTTCGCAACTGAAGACGGTAGACATGAAGAAACGAAGTCTCTCCCCAGTTGTGACTGACAAGACATTCGATGTAAAAGCGGATTAAACTTGCCAGGACTTGTCAAACGTTCTTAAACTTCCATTAGGTTTCTAACACGAAAGGTATTTATTGGCAACGTGTCTACAGTTCACAATTGGATAGAAAGCAAGTAGTATGTTTTTGACGATGGAACGAAAAATAGACTCTTTGACAGCTAACATATTTGATATATGAAGATAAGTGTAGATGAGATGAGGTACTTGATCATTTTATGATTTTATGACCACGTTTCGAATGAATGTTTTAATGCATTGGTCAGTGCAATTTGTTAAGCTAAAAACATTATTCTTCGTGTGAGAAAGAATTAGAAGATATTCATCGTTTTAACATATCTATAGAATATGTTATGTTACATATATTTCAATACAATATTTCAATGTTATATTATATATTATATTTCAGTGCGATATTTCAGTATTATATAATATTGTATATTGCAGTATAATATTTAAATATTATATTATATATTGTATTTCATTATAATATTTTAATATAATATTCTAATATTATATTATATATTATATTTCAGTATAATATTATATTATACATTGTATTTCAGTATCACATTATATAGTATATTTCAGTACAATATTTCAATATTGTATTATACATTTCAGTATAATATTTAAACATTATATTATACATTGTATTTTAATATCATATTATATAGTATATTTCAGTACAATATTATATTACATAATATTGTATATTTCAGTATAATATTCCAATATTATACTATGTATTATATTTCAGTATAATATTTTAATTTTGTATTATACAATATTATATATTTCAGTATAATATTATATTATACATTGTATTTAAATATCATATTATATAGTATATTTCAGTATTGTATTATAATATTTCAATATTGTATTATACAATATATAATATTTAAACATTGTAATAATTTAATAATTGTAATATTTCAATATCATATCACATAATATATTTCAGTACAATGTTATATAATATTGTATATTTCAGTATAATATTCCAATATTATATTATATAATATTTTACATTTTAATATAATATTTTAATATTATACCATATGCTGTGCTTCAATACAATATTTCAATATAATATTTGAATATTATATAGTATATTTGAGTATAATATAATATTCCAATATTACATTATATTATATATCATATTTCAAAATTATATTGTATGTTATATCTCGGTATAATACTACAATATAAAATTCAGTATCTTCCGTCAAACAAATATAAACAATCTCTGAAAAGCGAAACGAGATGAAAGATATCGGAGACTGCCAGGTTTGTTTCAATTTCGCAGTAGAAGACGTGTTCCATACGCAGTCGATAGGCATGCAGAAACGAAGTTTCCCTTCGGTGAGAAGTAAAGTAGACTCCTTCGGATTGGATAAAAGCGGATTAAGCGGTTTGGGAAGCGTCGCGAGTCGACAGACGTTAGACAAGCGGCAGACAACGTTTTTCTCATTGCCGACGGAGAATCCGAGGCTCAGTCTGTCGATCGCCGTGGATTTACAAACCGTTACCCCTTTTATAGATACCAGACACCATAACGAGACACCACGAACCATCATCTTCCCCTCTACCCCTTAAGCCCTCACCGTGCACGATTTATCGAAATACCGACACCGGCACTGCGTTGATCTATGTGCAATAGCTGCAAAAGTAGTCGTAGTCGTTGCTTCGTAGATGCTTAAGTGTGAATGCATGCATGCCCGCTTCGTGTTACCTAGCTAGATGCCACCCGCCATGAACGTACGCCCGTGTTAATCGAACTTTGACGTTGTTAGGTCGACCTCGTGCTCAGCTCGGAGAAGGGCGGCGACCTGTCCGACTTTATCACGAACGGAGAGTGGTACCTGATCGGTGAGTACACGTTCACGTACGATTTCTAGCTATACAACAATACAGAGTGGAAAAACTGAAAAACTGAACTACTGGTTTGGAAAAGTCATAGCTTGTTCATTCTTAAAATTACTGGTCATTCGAGGGATGTTGTTTATTAATTATATTTCCAAATAAAGTAATAAAAATTGAAAAAAAAAGAACATGCGTTCGTGAAAGTTATTTTTGTTTTGTGTCGTTCAGTCTTTCAGTGACCTGTACATCTAATGTCGTGTAGTGTTCAGCTGTTTGCCGAGTGGATTGTCGCAATGAGGGACAAACATGAACCTAACTTGAAACTGACCTGTATCAAATCAAAATCTAACGTAAATCGGATCTAAACTTAACCTAATGCAAATCTAACCTGTTGTTTTGTGGAAAAAATCAATTCAAAAGATAAGATTGGCTCCATTCGGGAGAAGAAACTAGGTAGTGTTTTTTTTGGATTTTTACTGACTAAAACTTTTACGATGACCTAGCCTAAGCTAAACTTAACTTAAATCCAATCTAAACCCACTCATTATGAGAAATAACTGATTATGAGTTGAATTGATTGGTTGTAGTAGGTTTACCTGATTGCTTCTAGTTTTTAAAGGCGACAGATGATTCTGTTTGACTCATGATCAAGTTAAAGGCGGACTGATTCTGATTGCTAATTAATTCAACGACCTTGACCAAGAATTACTGAAGATTACCTCATTGATTTTGACTGAAAAGCTGTACACTAATAATGAACTGACGAGAACACTGACTGTAAGCTGACAACTGATTTTTCTTCTTGATGCTTTCGTCTTCTCTTCTAAAAACTCTAAAAAGGATTAAGTCATAGGGAGCGTGTTAAGACCAATCAGGAAGATTTCCAGAATTTCTCATTATGATTGATTATGATCATATTGTGCTCGTCGTACAAGAAAACTGAAATTGGCAAATTTAGCGACTTTTCCCAATTTTTTGCTAATGAGAAGTTTATTTTATTACCAAAAAAAGAAAAGTCATATAGTTCTTGTCACTTAGAAAAAAAAAAAAAAAATCATAATAGACAGTAAATTGGGCCGTTGAACTAGAAATTTACCCTGAAATTTATCTGGAAAATTCATCTAGTTATAAATTATTTAAACGCGACGGAAGATGTCCTAATTTAAAAATTTCCAATCGAATAAACTAATTCCGAAGCACATTCGTGTGCACATAAGTTAATAACGCATCGTTGGCCGTAATATCTCAAATAAATCGTTTCTTATTGGTTCTGTGAAGAAACATTTTCAGCGAATTATGTTATATTTGAAGAAACTCGAGATTTATCATAGATCATAGTCCCAATATGGTGGCATGCGTTATGTTTTGTATCAAATCAATAAAAAAAAAAAAAAAAACACTTGTAGCACATTATAGCCTTAGTGGTATACGTCATACACTTGTATTATCACAAAATGTTTGTTGCTTCTCATGTCTGTAAATCTTTAGTTCATCGATTTGAGAAAGAGACGTTTAATGTTAGTACTGTGTCTTCTCTAATATGACTTAGTACACCATTTTGTAAGCCTATTTTTCTCCTAGTTTCTAGCAGTAGCTCTTCCAAATACGAGGATAAAATATTTTCAATGAAATTCTGCTATTAGTATGATTTAGCGCGAAAATAATCTGCTATTACTATGATTTATAGTCCAACGAGTCTATTGTTTCGCACAACACATTTACTGAAAATCGATGTTATCTCCGTGTAACAAAACGAAACAGACTTATACTGTCTGACCGTGAAGAAGTGCAAAATATGTTAAAATATTAATTTATTACAAATTAACATTTTAACAATGTGATCATTACTTTCCTTGTTTATATTTATTGTGATTTATTTATTTGCAGTGTGTTAAGAAAAAAAGAATACTCTTTAATACTCTGTAATAATTATAATAATAATTGGAGTAAAGTTACTTTAGAAAAGTTTAATTTTAGAAAATATTAAAAATATTGAAGTTATTTTATTAAAATATTAAATATTAAAAATATTAAAGTTATTTTATTAAAAGATTAAAGTTATTTTATGTAGCTTATAAGTTATATTTAATATAATTTATATGTTATAAGTTATATATTTTATATGACTATATTAATTTATTTATAAACTATCTATTTATTTTACATAACTTATAATATATAATATATAAATTATTTTATATCGAATTATAATATATAATATATAATTATTTTATATCGAAATAAATAAAATCAAAATTGAGATCAAGTACACTCGATAAGTGAAATTACAATAAAAATAAATGGATTATAAATAATAAAATTATTTTACACTAAATGAACGTTCAAAGAAATTCATTTTACACAAAAATTTATTGTTGGAAAGTGTATTGTGCACGTATAGATAATATTTTTCGCTGAAAATAATCTGCTGAGAAAGTGAACGAAATTTCAGGCTGTACTACTCGAAATAATTATTTTGAAAAGTTATTGATACAAGAGAAATGTGCACGCTGGCGTGAAACTTCTGTGAGCGTGAATTCATGTTGGCTTGTTCGTGAAGATTTGTCGTGACTTGTGTCACCTTCCTTGAGGAGTATTTAGCAGTATTCACCTCAGAGACTTCCTTGGCCTTTACTTGACCACGAAAGCCATAAATTCCGGCAAGTGTCAGCCGGTCCCCGTTCAGGGAAAGGTTCTAACCTCAATCCCAATCTTTGTTCAGTACATTTCCCAACAAGCGTGTAATTTATTAAGTCTCTGGGGTACATTCTTTTAATATCGAAGAGCAATTTCGTTCTCTAAGTTCGCAATAAGATAATTTATTTGTAATTATATCTTTTAAGGGACATCTTTCGGACTATAATCTTTGGATTATATAGACGAATGTAGAAAATGAAATGATTGATTGTGATGTATAATATCGTAAATGTTTTTATCTATAAACTTTGGTAATGAAATCTGATTTTATTTGAAAAAAAAATAAGTGAAGCTTTTGAATTACGTTAATAGAAAATGTTTCATTTTATTTAATAGACAGTATTTTATTTTCCAATATTCTTCTGTAACAATACAAAAAAAAAAAAATAAATAAATAAATGTATTTCTTAGATGGTAACTTATAATATTATATAATATAATTAGTATGATAGTTTTCTTTGTTTCCAATTTAAATGAATATATTTAATTCTAAGTTTAATATTCGATATCTAACATTTTAGAGTTAATGTAAAAATTTCTCAGCCATTGATTATCAATTTCCCTCATTTTGAAGTTAATACTTTTATTGATGAAAATTTGTGTGATTATCACTATAATCAGCGAATTTTCGAAGTTTTTCCGTGTAATTTACTGAAACACACAACGAAAAAACATAAACAATTTTGCTGTTATTTTTTCGTGCAATATAATAAAAATCTTACAATAAACAATAACTTATTCGTTATTATGCGTTATATGACTCACATACAATTTTCCACTATAAATCTAAAATAAATATGAAATATCTTATCGACTCTTCCATATCCAAGCTGAAAGTTTCGAGACTGAATTTGGTTAACCTCGAAAATGCTAGTCGCATTCGCCGGCTTTGCTTGACATCTTTCAAATTCTTATACATGTATCAATAATCTCATAAATAATTTTAGGTCACACGTCTGTGTTGCAAACGAAAATATACCATTTTCGAAATATATGCACATACACAAGATCGACAAGAGCAGAAAATTGGATTTATTATTTGGAATAATTGTGAATAACTAAACAAACTCCACTTTAGATATTTCACATTATATACTCTGTGTGTATTTTTGTAATTTTCAATTTCTCATAAATTCGGAGTTTTATTTCTAAAGTTCAGTTTTAGTTTGTTTCAGCTATATGTAGACACGTTAAAATAGAAAGAAATACAATCTGTTAATAAGAATAAACAGCAATAAATACAATGTGTTATTTTGCATTGTAATTATGAATTCGCTACTTCCTCTACATTCCCTACTTTCGTTATAAGACTACGGACTTTTGTACATTTTTGAGAAATTTAAGAGTGTGAAAGTCTACAGAATGCATATAGTGTCTCGCGCAATCTTCTCCACCACGACAAAACTCCCGCGAGTTCGTTCTTGCTTCTTTCTTATTTTTTTTTTTTTTTATATTTTTTTATTCTTGGTGGAAGTTTCTAATAAAATTTCAAAGAATCTAAGTTCACAAATATTTATTTTTCCCTATTTGCCAACGTACAGAATACACTGACAAAGTTTAGAAAAAATGCTGAAAATAGGCTGAAACTTTATACAGAATATAAAAAGTAATATTTAGCAAGATTCAAGAATCATTTCAATTTTTTTTTCTAAAATCTTCATTCTCGTGCATTATATATTTCACATAAATGATCTTATTTTTCTCAAATTACCGCCGTATAGAATACAAAATTAAAAAAAAAAAAAATACTAAAAATAAACTGAAACTACACACAGAAGAAGGGTACGAGAAGCAACGTTTAGCGAGATTCAAAGATCACCGCGATTTTCTTCGTTCCTTTCAAATCGTCAGGCTAATACCCATACCTTCCTCGCCACAACAAAACCCAGGATTTTACACAGTGTTTCTTAATAACGGTCCAACGTGTGGGAGATCCAATTTCCAGGTTCCCACGGTATGAGAATGCATTTTTCGCTGGACTTGCTTCACTCGCGCGACATCCGCGTCAACGACGCGTAAAGGAATGCCGATGGAAATTGTTAGGGAAAGCCACTTCCGCGTCCGACAAAGGCCGAAGCTCTGAAAGCACTGGCTTTTTGCCCCGCGTGTCTCACGAACTTTCTGATCGTGACGATCGAACGAATCACTTTACTTCGCGAGACTTCAATTTCGCGCGGCCAGCTTCGACCACGCGTGCATCTCACGTCTTCGCGATGCTCCTCTGTCGTTGCGACGATCAAGTCGAGCGATGGGTTCGAACGAAGAAGCCCGGCGAGCAACGAACAAAACATCGATCTACACTGTGTTTTAATATTCCTAAATTATTATTATTATTTTTCAACAGGCGTGAAACTCGATGATCTTTCTCGAATTTGTTATATAATACAATCGTACATATTTTTTGTTTTCGTAGAAACTTCAGAAATCTCTTTTCTTGATGCTTGACATCGCCTGAAGTGCGCTAGAATCTTCAGAAGAAAAAAAAAAGTACATTCAAGCTATCGAAAAAATCCTCAAATGCCTGAGATTCAGTATGTTGCAAATTACGTTGGAGATAGTAAGGAATCTATCGGATGTTCTTCTCTCTTTTAAAATCATTTCGATTGTTCTTTGCAATTCCTCGACACTTGAGTTAGTTTCCCTTGCGAGCGGCATTAGATTTAGTTAGGAAAGAAACGAAGAAACTTTTCGAGTGATTTCGAGTTACGTGGAGGTTGGAGAATATTGGAATTCTGCTACTATCAGTGTAAGTACTTCCAAAGCGTCAAAGATTGAGGAGTAAACTTCGTTACTTAGTTTGCCTTCCGAAACTCGGACTGTTTTCCTTATGGCCTACTTATCTACGAATCCAAGGCATGTTCGATCTCTAAGTTTCGCTTCAGGTTTCGAATACTACTTGAATAATGTTTCAATGAATATGCAACTTATTCCTTCTAGCTGATTTCTGAACTCTAAAATGAGTGTCCATAAATTTTGAAAACATATTGAATCAATATTTATGGAATGTCGTATTTTCAATGTTATTTTACAAAACAGAAGCCTGTGACCCGTGGACGCCATCTTATTATGATCACAATTTTTCAGGTATTTCCAAAAAAATGTTCCAAATGAAAGTTAATTTCAAAGCGCTCAGTATTCTACAAATTTCAAAATAAAGAATTTAAAAAAACAAATTCCGTTTTCACAAAAACTCAAGTCACCTCTATTTTTTTAAAACGTCATTGTAAATATTTTCGTCTCGATAACGTTAAAATTGACCTACCATGCTGTGATCTCAAACCTCGAAATAACTAAACTAATTCCGATCACGAAAACACAGAGAGTGGTCTGCAGATCACTGTGCATCGTCGGGGTCCACTTATTAACTTCTTGACATATGAATTAAATGAAATTAAATTAAACGACGTAGGTAACTTAGAACAGAGCCAGCTAACTGGCGGCCCGCGAGCCCTTGCCCTCACTTTCCTGATCGCTGGTGCTCCCCCCTCCACTGTAGTGGAGAGATGGACGTAGTGGAGGGGGTAGCACTGTAGTGGAGAGATGGACGTAGTGGAGGGGGTAGCACTGTAGTGGAGAGATGGACGTAGTGGAGGGGGTAGCACTATAGTGGAGAGATCGATGTAGTGGCTTACAATTAGAATATCGGATATAGCGTTGAAAGGAATCACGTCGAATACGTAGAAAAATTTCTTTTATATCCTTATATACGTATCAACCTGCAAACGTATCAGAGAGGTGATTGTCGACTCTAACTTAGAAAACTAATAAGCCAGGACGTTTTCCAGACGTCATTATATATCAAGGTGTCTTATCTTATAATTATCTTAATAATCTAAATCCGACGACTAAGAAGACTGGAGTAAACTCGCGAGCTGCTCGGTCCCATCACCAGCGGCGACAGTGGTGATCCCTTTGAACTTTCATCTATCCTTTTCTGTCGCCGTCTCTCACGGGAGACGCCGCTTTGACCGCGTTATTCGAATTTCGTCCACGTACGACGATTTCGTCGATGCCCGGCGAAAACGCGGGTCCGAAGAATGCGAAACGCGGGTCGTTGAATAATGGAGATTGGCGGGATGGGGTGGATCTCAGGCGGGCTTGGGCAAAATTACATTAATAAATTTAGCTTTGCTCTGGCGGTGCAACGACACGGAGCCTTGCCTTCGGGAACCCGATAGCCTGAATACTTTCCACTTTTACGGCCACCATCTTACACCGCGATAGTTTCCTCGAGAGATGGCGCTATGGTGACTCGGTAAGTGTCTCGAGGCACTGTAGTTTCAGGGATGGTCGGTTTATTGCTGAATGTAAGGGCTGATTTGATGTGAATATCGGAGCGCAGACGAGCGTGTGAATTGCGTTCTTTGGACGATGGAAACCGAAAGAGAGCGATTCTGCATGGGCGAACGACTCGGAACGATGCTTCGGCAGTTTCAACGTCGTTATTGAGAACGTCTCTGCCCCGATTGTTTTTCGATCTAGTGGCTGTTGCGCTGACCGTTAGTTTTTGTTGCACTTCGAAGTTATCGATGCACTTCGAAGTTAGTTTCTGAAGTGAGTTTTGAATATTAACGACGATTAGGATAAGGTGACAAGAATATAAATATTTTATAATTATATTATTTTTTGTTATTTTACTTTACCTCGTTCGCATATGCTAACCGAACTATGGGGAAACAAAAGTGTTCGATTAGTGGAATAATAGAACAATCAAATTTTCTGACATCCAATGGCATGTATTAAAATAAAGATCAAGAAAATTGATTTCATTGTTAAATTATCAAGCCATTTTAGTTCATAATTTTGCAGAGTTGCATTCCTTTTGTGCTTCGAATTCTCGAAATCTTTTCTTCGACGTGAGACATATTCTTATTAATTTTGTTGACCATTTGTAGTTTGTAGAAAATTACATCTACAACATAAACGAAACGTTGTTTTCAAGCAATTAAATATAGTTTCTTATATAGTATTTTATCAATATTGCTTTTTTTTTAAATAGAATTTTGTACTTTATATTATATTAAGTTAAGTCCTAATAGAATTTCTCTGTAATACACTAACAACTTCATTTATCTGAACCTATTGAGAGACTGATTTATTTGAATTAATTCACTAACTCAATAATCTATCATTTTTTTTTTTTTTTTTTTCGTTCAACACAATAGGACTTCAATTAGTGAATTCAATTAGCGAAGATTCAATTACTCAGACGTTAATTGAAACTTTGTTCCAGTAATAGAGGATGAATCAAATTTTACTATATATAACTCTAACAATATTTTTCTAAATAATCTAGAATCCTGTTTGACAATATTAACTAATATGAACCTGAAATTTAAAATTAATCAAACATAACATAATATTTAATCGATTTTTTTAATTACAAAAGAACAGATTATATGTTGAAGTGATCGTTTCATGAATCAACATTGAATTCGAGTACATTTTTTAAAAAGTTGTAAATTTTCTTTTAAATGCCATAAAGTTGGTCATAAGGTTAATACTGGTTTCCAGTAAACTGTCTCAAAAGAAAAAATAACCTGCCATTGATATGTGAAAGTTAGATTCAGAAAAACCCTGTAAACTATGATCAACTAAATTTTTCAATAATTATAATATTAAATACACGATGATGATAATTATATATAATATAAATATTATCATTGTATTATAAAAATTTATATTATAATATAATATAAATTTAATATTATATTCAAGAAAAATAGTTTTATAAAGAACGTAGTCATGTGATTTATGATAGTGACATTTTTCCACAATATTTAACAATATTAATGTAATTAATATAATTAATATTTATAATATTAAAATATTTTCATAATATTATTTAATTCTAATAATATTAATATAATATTATATTTTATATTTTTTAATATATTTAATATTATAATATATAAAATACATTATATAATTTAATAAATATTAATATTTATAATATTAAAATATTTTCACAATATTATTTAATTCTAATAATATTTCTAACTTCACGAAATGATATGAGACCAAATGTTGCAATATTTCAACATGAAAAACAATCTGGAACAACTTTTTCCTCAAACCTGTAAATTCTTTCTATTTTCACGTGACAGCAGCGGTGAACGAAAGAGACATAAAGTAATGGAAAACAGTGTTGTAAATTCGTTCTAACCAAAAGAAAAAAAAAAAAAAAAACAAACAAAAAAGATAAAAAAAAAGAGGGAAAAAATGCGGCTACTAATTCGAGTGAAACGATGAAAGTCGGCCGCATCTAGCGCGGAGAGATTCAGTACAGTGGGAGGTAATTAAAATTTCGTAGCTGCACAATAAAGTAGTCGCGGACATAAGCTTTGGTAATGTCCGCAATTAGAACTGACGCAGCATGTGGTCAAATCAGCGTTATCCCGAGTCACACGCCGTCCAGAAGAATTCTAAATCCCGCGAGCAACAAGTGAGCAAGTTCTCGGTTCTTAGGACGTTCTTAAACGAGTCCTCGGAGTCGATCGTAAGGAGGCGCTGATCGATTGAAAGTAATTAAATACGACAACCATCTCGGCGTGATCGTAAACGATCGACTTTCTCATCTTGTCGAACGTTTAAGTTATGTTAGGTACGTTCCTTCAATTGTTTTTTTCTTTTTCCGCCCCTCTTATTTTTCACTCACTTATCTTTCTTGTCAGCTGCGTTGCATCGATCGACGTTGAACTTTTCCACGAAACGCAAAAACGAGATACACAGATACGTTAGCTTGATGTACATCTAACCAAATTATTATTCCGTGTTATTCAGTCGATATTTGAGTAATATTCGAAAAGATTGTAACAATTGTACAATAATTTTACGATAATTTAATTATTAAAATGGTTATTCGGTTTTTCTTTTCAATTGAATGTTTATTCATGTACTTTATTCTGATTAATGTTTAACTTAACTTATACCATTTCACCAACGCACGATTTTAAAGATACTATAATAAAGAAAGAAAGTACAGAATGAAATTTATTATAATGAATCTATAATTCGTAATTCATTATAATTATTATATAATTTAATACAGAATAAAATGTACCGATAAGTTTAAAATTTATGAAACGCTCTCTAAATTTCATTGTTGTATGTTTCAAAATCAACGAAGTTCTGGCAAATTTTGCGAGTCAATGTTTGCTCATTAATTCTTGCATACTCATTCGATAAATACATTCAAGCTAAGGGAATATTCAAATCAATCTGAATGTAGTATAATTTGCACGCATATATAAAATATTCAATGAAGAGCACGAATAACCGTTTTAATAATTAAATCATTGTTAAATAATTTCAATGACGTATAATTTCTTCAAACGTTATTTGAATGAATAACTTGGGATAATGTTTAAAAACAGTTACGTCTACAGAAAAGCAAGAAATTTTAAATATCTTATAAACAATAATTTGTTTACTGCTTATAGTTAAAATTGTTATATAGATTTTTAAAAAACGACCAGAATCATAAAGTTTCATTCAATCATAAAGTTTATTACTAATTATATACTAATTATATACTCAATTATTATACTAAATATAATGCTATATTATTATATTTAATAAAATTATATATATTATTATATTTTATAAATATAATACTATATTATTACTATAATCAAAGTAGGTTTTATTCGCTTTACCGTCCATGTAGTAATTTTATAGAGAATTTCATAAGATCGTGTTTTCGGTTTACTTAAATGTTCTTTTAAACAAACGTAGGAAACATTTAGATTATTTAATATATAATATAATTAAAATTTAATATATAATATTATTATATTATATTAATATGTAATACCAATTTAATTTATCCACTAAAAATTTAACTTAATTATTCACAAAATTTTAAAAGAAATGGTCTAATTCTAATAAAAATTCACAAAACGTGCGAAATATTCCTTATTTCTAGTTTAAGTTTTGAAATTTTCGATTGATCGTAAATATACTAGCACTGGCACAAGCTTCCAGTGTATTAACTTTCATCAATGCCTGGATATATTCAATCTTTTCGCACGAAGCGTCACGAAATATAATTGAAACAGGAACAAGCGTATCTTTCGTTTCGTTTGGTCAATCTTTTTCAACGAATAATTCATCAACTTCGAGTGACGAAATTACGCGCAGCAACTCCGTTTCAAGAATTTCTTGAATTTCTGAAACTGACGGTCAATTGTTGCCACGCCACGTTGCATTTCGGTGTTAAACGGGGAGGCACAGCTAACAGTGGGTGATTTTCACGAGCTCGTGTACGAGAGGGCAAGATATCGAACAGTCAGCTCGTAATCAACTCATAAAGGCAGTTAAACAGAAATCACGAGACACCGTGCTCGTATCTCTCCGCGGCTACTTTTGTTATGACCGTGCCCAGCTACTACCACGATGACGCGTGCCTTGCCTCGTAATTCCGAATTACGTCGGAGAATTCGTGTCATGCTCGCTATGCACGCTGCTCGTTCGAATTAGCGAACCGTGCAACTCGTGGCCAGTGTCGTTTCGATCAAAATTAGAGATCGAGGATAATTAACAGGAGAATTCTTCAATCTATGGAGTCGCGATCATTAAGAACGATCGTTTCAAACGGTATTTTATTCGATAGGTTCTTCTGGCAACGGAAAATTTTAATTCTCTCTTCGGTTTTTTTCTTGAAGCAAAAATATTATGAAACAGCTAGCTTCGAAATTTCGTTTTCATTTCAGTTGATCAGAGGGTTGGAAAGTTTCTGTTGATAATTTGACAGTTTTGGAAGTTTCTGTCAATTAAGCAGATTTTCAGAAATTTTAATTGTTGCAAAAATGACAGTTCACGGTGGAAAAGTCTGTTTTTATCAGTAAGTATTAACTTCGAATGTTTGTGAATGATTAAATAATTGAGATAATGAATTTAATGTAAAATCAATGATAGATATTAATTTGAAGAAAGATTGGAATGCAAAGCTGGAAATTACGTTTATATACCTCGAGAAAATTGGAGTTTTTAATTTAATAATTATTAATTCATAATAAATAATATTTAGTTTAGAATTTATATCGAGCAATTTTATTTATTTTTTGACGAGTTAGATCAAGAAATCTGAGAATAGAAATGATGAAAGATTTATATTGACGCTAAATATTTGGATATATTTTTAAATTATTACAATATCATAAAATACAGTTAATAAACCTGCTTAATTTAATTTTAACACACACAGTTAATGATAAACGTAATAAATACAATAATTGAGTAACTTTAAGTATATTTGTTCATCATTGAAATTGTAGAACGACTGAAATCTATATTTCTAACCACTTTGAAACAGTTTGTATAGATTTTATTAAGCACCAGCTATTTATTACAAATGAGTATGAAATTTGGAAGTGCAGAAAATTAATTGTAGAAAAACTGTTCGTCAATAATAATTGTCGAGAAGTAACAAAAATGGAATTGCACAAATTGCGATCCATGTACAAAGTTCATGAATTGTACAATAATATCAATATTAAAAATTTTAGGACGAAATCGATGAAAAACGGTTTTACTTTTATGGAAATAATGGAATTTTATTAAGTGAATAAAGAGCGTTGACTCTGACGACACGGTACTCGATAATCAGTATAATCATCCAAATACGAATAAAACAAAAAAGGAAAATAGTTCACTGAACGTCCAATTGAGTTCCAGTATCTGTTATGAGATCAACGAAGCCAATGTCTCCCGAGAGGAAGCACTTAACACAATCACCGTATTCAGGCCACAAATGGGTGTTTAAACCCGTATCGGAATTCGTGTCGTTCCAAATTACATCGTCGCGTGCAACAGCCGCCAAACTCACTTTCGGAATCCGGTCAAAAGCGACACAGCTTTACAGCGATCCAGCGAACGGTGATTTGAATTTCCCTGCGAACTTCGTTCGACGAAACGATCATTAGTCTTCTTCTTCGTATCGACGTTCCCGTGTAAACTCGCCCATTCGTGCATTCATAGGTTCCTAAATTTGTTTACTGATATCCAAACTTGTTCAAGAGATAACGCGTTGGATAGGTACTTTCCTTGGAATCCTCCATTTCTTACCAGCATTCGCGAGACATGTAATAACAGCGGATTTTTTTTAAAAATGAAAATTCATATTTTTGAGAATTTAATTTAAGAAAATCAGACCGAAAATCACTGTCGAAAATTGCTTTCCCTTTCTTCCTTTAACTCTGTGAGCTACAGTGAAGAAAACAATTTATATATATATATGTAGAAATTAAATATAAATAATATTTATTTAATAATAATTAAACAAGGTAACGAACAGAGATTAATAACTAATATACGCAGTCACAACTCAAATAAATTCTTTTCTAACAACTCATTCTTTTTTAACAACTCTCGCTTTTTCACAATTCCAATGAATCTCTGTTTCAACAACTCGCTCGACTGTCTTCTTGTTTTTTTTTTTTTTTTTTAAAAACGCCTTCGCGTTTCTCCCACCACGTTCATACTTTCTTTCTTTTCGTGCATTCCTACATCTAGTACAATTAAACGCAACTAAAGATACAATAATTACAACTACAGGTTAATAACTCGATAACGACCTACATATATATACGATATTACATACTTAATGCGAGTTTGTGACACTCTCAATGCACTGGAGGGGATAGCGCTAGCGATTAAGAGAAGTAGGGGCAAGGGCCGCCAGTTAGCCACCTTTACGCACGCTGTTGAAATTCGCGCAGACAATTTTCGGATAACCAAAATCTCGAATGAGATTCAATCTTCCAATGAACCAGCAGAGTCTTGGTCCTCTTGCTGGCTTTTCTGTTCGGAAATATCGTGACATAAATCAGGGCCCAGTGTTGAAATTCCCGAACAAATGTATCAAATAGCAAAAGTATTAAAATATTAAATACAAAAGTATTAAATAGCATTCGAAGAAAATATATATATTTAAAATATATTTTCTTCGAAAATTTTGCATTCGTTCTAGCAAACATAGTACGTAACCGTGCTGGTATATAATCGCAATAATAAATTAAAATATTCAGTATAAATATCCTACTATTCATTCTATAATTAATGTAAATAATATTATAAATATAAATAATAAAATTATATTAAGTACATAATAAAAATTTATATATTTCAAATATAAAATTATAGGAGTTAATAAAGTAATTTCAATATCAAAAATTAAAAATAATAATCTAATTTAAAAAAAAAAGGTATTGAAAATATAATATAAATTTTGAAACTGAATTAAATCCACACTGAAACGGAATTTCTTTTCTAAATTGATTTTTTTATTTATTGAGAAAAATTTATTTAAATTAAAAAATTATATTATAACTATATTATTATATTATAATTATATTATATTATATTATTATAATTATATTATTATATTATTATATTATAATTATATTATATTATATTATTATAATTATATTATTATATTATTATATTATAATTATATTATATTATATTATTATAATTATATTATTATATTATTATATTATAATTATATTATATTATATTATTATAATTATATTATTATATTATTATATTATAATTATATTATATTATATTATTATAATTATATTATTATATTATTATATTATATTATTATAATTATATTATTATACTATTATATTATAATTATATTATCATATTAATAATAATTGAAATTAATATAACATGTGTTGGTTTTTTTGCAGGAATGCCGGGCAAGAAGAACACGATAACGTACCAATGCTGCCCGGAACCTTACGTCGACGTCACCTTCACCATACAGATTCGCAGGAGGACCCTGTATTATTTTTTCAACCTGATCGTGCCGTGTGTCCTGATATCAAGCATGGCCCTCCTGGGCTTCACCCTGCCGCCAGATTCCGGGGAGAAGCTCACCTTAGGTAACGTAACTCGTAGCATGCCTTGCCTGCCAGTATTACACCAGCCAGACAGAAAAAAAAAAAAAAAAAAAAAAAAAAAGATACTACACCTTGTTCTATCTCTACTTTCGTTTACTATTTCTTTCGTTGGTTCTTTCGACTGTCACACAAAACACACACATACACACACGTACGATATGTATATCTCTGTCTGTCTATCTATCTATCTATCTCTCTTTCTATCTGTCTATCTCTCTTTGTATATTGTATGTATGTACACATACACTTTGGAGTCTTGCGACTGGTTTGATTGATTTAGTCGGATTATGTTTCTACGATGTTGTTGTTGAACCACCGTTGTTGACCACATTGTCGCCACTGAACGCTGACTATCCCGCGTTTCTTTTTGTTGCCGGACGTCAAGAAGAGGAAGTCGGGGCACGCCGCGAACGAACCGATGCGTACTCCATTGTCGCGCAATGGGCCTAAATTTCGAAAATTTAGCAATTCAGCCTATTTAAATAGTTGTAACAATCGTGGGGATTTCTGTATCGATAATTATTGGATTTTTGACAACAATTTGACGATTTTTGTATCGCTGCCATTGTAATTAATAATTTTCATCGAAAAATTAATCGGAGAATATAAGATCAATTGTTTCAGGCTATTCTTAGCTGTTTAGATGGTAGTGACAATTTTGAGAATTTTTGTACTAACAATTATCGTTGCATTTAATAATTTTTGTATCGAAAAATTAATCGAAGGATGTAGGATTAATTATTTATTTATTCTTCCAAGTTTAGATCATCGTGTTAATTATTTATTATAAATATCATTTTTTATACATTACTGTTTAATCATTTATCAATTACAAATGTTTATGCTGAAAAATAAATCGGAAAACAGAAGATCAGTTCTATAATAATATGTAATAAAAGCAGTAATTCTCGAGGAATATTTAACCGTCAAAGTATTGCAAAAGTAATCAATACTACGATCTCAAAGATATATTAGCATTTATGTTGTTCAAATTCATTGGAGGATTTTTAATACTACTGAACTGATAAATTTTCGACCATAAATAAATTACTGGCCATTGCGCGTTATTTCGATTTCGCAGTAATTTTTTTCGAAATTAAAGTTTTACAAACTGTCCTTTCAATTCTCTTCATACAGCAGGAGTATTAGGCGCAAGTGAAAATAAGTAAAAGATGTTTAAAAAAGTTCCACTATAAATCTTCTATCATACAGCAAATATTGAACGTAAAATAAAATATACACATGACAACAGATTACAAATACAATCGATTCAAATGCTTAAATTCTTCATTCAAGATACAATCATCCAATGTCAATATTGATATTGATGTTACATTAAGAAATGAGCTATTAATTCGTTGTATCAATTTTTCTATTTTTCAATTACAGTATCATGTGCAGCTTCTAAAATGTATTTGGATATTTATGAAAATTTTTAACGAACATATTACATTGTATTGTATGAAACATTTTAAACATACAAAATTTAATAAATGAAACTAGATAATTAATAAGTTACAATATTTAATCTTTATTTGATCTTTGACACTAATTATGTGCTTCCGTAATTTTTATTCAACATATTTACTTTCAAATTAACTTCAGACATTAAAATTACGATAGCCGTATCTAATTGCAGTACTCGTGAAACTCCAAAAACTGTTGTCCAATATTATATTCATAAAAGTGTTCCAAATAATTCCTAAATCACTCTTAACACACAAATAAAATATCTGTTCGTCTCATAACTTTGCCCTGTAATTTCGTATGTGATAAATTTACAACGTTCGTATATTTCTTTGCCTCTAATTTAAATCCATTAAGTATAATTATAAATAAAATTATATTTCAGGCTTACGTTACAATTATATTTTATTTTAAAGTTAAAATGATACAATTAAATATATTCCTGCAGTATGACGAGACGGCATCGCATTAAACAAATGTGAAAATCGATTACCGCGAGATCGCAGCGACACGTCGCATCCGTTCGCCAGCGTCGAGGCTCGAAAGTCGGGGCCGACCCACCGATGGTGTTCGATCTCGCAGACAGCCGGACGACATTGCGAATACAACACGTCGGACGACATATTCGACGTTTCCCCCACGTCGCGGTTCCAACTCGCAGGACTCGCGTTTCCTCCTTGTCTCTTGCGAGTTCTCTCGTTTTGAAAGCTCTCCGTACGCGACACTCTCTCGAAGAGACGAGACCTTTCAATCTCGTAGAAAAAATCGCGACACACTCGTACCCTGTGGCCACCTTTCGATCCGTACGAGTTGCCGCTTAGCAGCCACCGTATGTAACATCTGCTTCGTTTCATCAATCTCTTTTCCATCGTCGGATCGACCTGGTATTGAAGCTTCTTCGATCCCCCACTCCCCGATTCGATTAACGGTTTTTTCAGATAATTTCCTTTGTTCCCAGAGTGAACTACGGCTACTCTTGCCGATTATGGATGAACATCGCTTTCGTGCTACGAGCTGGTAGCCTCACAGCTTTAGGTATAACGGCAGTTTACGATGGCCGTTCCGGGATATTTTCGAGTTTACTCTCGTAAATATATTCTTCGCGATTCCTCGCGATATTGAGCGCAGCCAGGATATTGAATCTAAGGGGAGGGAAATTTCACTGCATAGCTTTAAAATATGCCTGATAAGCTTGATCAAAGTATTCATTGAATTCGAACGTTCGAATAGTTCGCGCGATTAGCATTCACCGCGGCCGTGATGGTTTATTTATTCTCGGTGATTAATTTTTAGTAAATTCTTGGTAGCGAGTTAATGGGCCCAGGATTTTGAATAGTATATGTAAATTTATGTGCATTGATTCGCCAGCGGAAATTTCAATCTTCCTCCAAAGGGGGTAATTTCATTCCCCTTTACCGAGCGATGGTAAAAGTCGTTTCACGGACGACCTGCTTTCTTTTCTCATTTCTTTTTTTCATTTGCGCGTAAAGTTTCATAGGTCTAATTTTCTTTGAAATTTCCGGGTTCTGAAGCTAATAAGTACAGTCGGCCGCAGAAGTCTGAGTGCATCTGCAAATTTCGAACACAAGGATTTTGATTAGTTTGTCAAAGTTTGTACAGACTTCGGCAGAGCAACGATGTTTATTGAAAATCAGTCTAGCGTGTAATTAACATTTCGTCCGCTAAATTGTACAGAATATGCTTTTATTACTATTACGATTGTAACTAGAAAAATTTTTATATTATTCGCTTTTATAGATTCAAATTCTTTATAATTTTAAAATTAAATTGCAACTTTTATTTACGATTAAATTATTTTTGTAATTTAAATTTTGTCATTATGAGATTTAATAGATTCTTTTGAAAAAAATTGTAATTTAAACAAATTTTAAACAAATTGTAATTTTTTGTAATTTAAATTTTGTCATTATAAGATTTAAACAAATATGAGAAACACCGTCAATATTTTAGAAATTGTACAATTCTGATAAAAACTGATTAATTGTTCTCCATAAAATTTTCGAAATCTTTCAAATATTTGAAATTTGATGAATGCACATACTGCTCAGAAGTTTGAAGTTTTCAGGAACTTTCAGAGGAAATAATGATTTTCTTAAGCTTAGGATTGAAATATATTTCTTTTTCCTATCTTCTGGTATTGAAATTACATTTAACTAATTATATTTAAAAATGATAGTTACAATTACAAGACATACTTTCGCAGAAAATTGATTTTCTCGAATTTGAAAATGAAAAGAAATTGCTCCAAACTTCTGAACGAGAGTGCAGACTTTCGTGGCCAACTGCGTACGAAAGTAGAGCGAAGAATTCGGCGAATTTGCATTTTCGTACGTTCAGCTTTCGCGATGCGAAATTTAACGTTTCATTCCCAGGAATGGTATTATGCGTGTAATTCGGCGTGTTCTCTCATTTGCAGCGATATATTGCGATCTTAATAGGCGCATAATATTGGTTGTTGTATTTAATGCGAAAATGGGAAATCGAAAAAAGAAAAAGTTCAACAGTTTCGTTCCAATCTACGATTGGTATTTGTTCGGTAATGGTTTCAAACTCCGTGCCGCAGCAATTTTCAGCGAATGAAAATCGATGATACACAGAATTCCGTGAAGTTGTTTAATAGATTGCGAAATCTATGGGAACCGAAAACGAGATGTGCTGATGGGAAAATCGCTGATTTATGTACATTCAAAATGATCAGAGAGTTATTAAAGAGAAATTAAAAGTAATTTTTTAATCGCGAATTTATATCGTTTCCGCTGTTCAAAGATTCGCAACTTTTTGTGCAATTGTATTAATAATGGTTAGAATGGTTTTTAAATCTCTCGACAAGATTATGTTTTTTTATTCGATAATTTTTTTTTAATCAATAACTCTGTCACCGATGACTTCTGCTGAATTCTATTCGTGCAGAAACTTTCTACAAGTAAACAATGTTACAACAAGTAGGAACTATTAATTCTGTTGCGATTTTCTATCCTATTGTATTTTATATCTCTGTCTGTTCTGTATCTTGCTTTAGTTACGACACGAAAGCTATTTTGAAAGAGTTTCGCGAGAAAATCTTCGGCGCGCAATTTCAAGAAGAAGTAATTCGAAATTTGAACGGAAACAACGAGAACGAGAATGCAAGAAATAGGAACGAACTAGAACTTCTAGGAACTGACGCTCGCTGCTTGAAACTTCAAACTTAATTTCAAAAACTTAATTTCGGAGGTGAGATTCGAAAGTAAGGCTTGAATCTCCTTTCTTTGCGAGTGAAAATTTAGTCTTCAATACAAAAGGGATACCACGTAAAGGCCTAACGACAGGAAAATGAGGTTCGACTCAAACATCGCAACAGGCTTAACAGTTGCTTGAAAAGTGAACTAGAAAGAAAATCGATAAGAAAGGAACTTAGACGTTATCTTGGGAACCAGAACATTTCACACTCGTCACAGTCGACTTTCGTATTTCTTCGTCGTCAATGATACAGGCAGGTTCTCTCGTAAAATGGCGATATCTATGAGAGGATCGCGCTTCAACTGTATTTTCGATCAGCTCCCGTCGGGAGCCAAAATGTCAATTTTAGGTAGGGCGAATCACAAGGGGAAAAATCCACGGCGATGCACTGTGCATTATGCACGTGGCCACGCTGTAACTTCGCTACGGTCTATCTATGCTTGATGAGGTTTGCAACGATTGACTTTGAGGTACGTCTTCTGGGATGGTCGGCTGGCTCTGTGGTTGCGGACGTATGCACATACGCTTGATCGTTAGTTTTCTTTCGTCTAGGAATGAATTAGTTCTTCGACGTGACGTTCAATGTTTGACTCTGGACGAATTTGGTTCGAAGAAAATGAAATCAGGTATAAAAACGTGGATAAAAGATTTTGTTGCATTTTTGGGATATTCAGATGTAATTGACGTGTAGGTTTTTTTTATTTCTGCGCGTTTATGGATTGTGTACGAGAGCTCATCAGACAGAGAAATAGGAAAGAATTGTTTATTACAATAAGGCGATGTAGGTTTTATATTTTTGCGTGTTTATAGATTATGCGTAAGTAAGATTATGTAGAGTACAAAAAGTTGAAATAACGGGAGAATAAAATCTGGGAGACGCAGTTAAAAATTTAAAAAAAAATTACAGTGACGATGAAACCAAATTTAACGTTTAATAAACTTCGTACGTTTGTGCAGTTGCAAATTTTGTATGTTTATCATAATCACAACTCTGAATCTAATTTATTTCATTCTTATATTATCCTTGAACTTTTGCAAATATTGCAAAACTTTTGCAATTTCTATAAATTTTGTGTAAATGTAAAATAACAATCATTTTTTTTTTTTTTTTTTTTTTTTTTGATAACACGATATGAATTATACCGTAAAAAATACTACGTGAAAATAAATTCGTATTACGTTATACTTTTATTACACATCAGACTGTGTATGTTCACTTTGTTAAAAAATAATGTATTAAATTACACGTAAAATTAAGAATTTTTATTTATATCACATTTATTAGAATTATATTATAATTATCAGATGTCCCAATATTTATGAACCAACATTGTGTTTGTCCTTATTATACGATTATATTCTCGAATTAGACTAGTCTTTCGTTTTCACGGTCCAAGCATTTCTGCTATCGAAAATTTTCGACAGAACGCGTAATCGACAGGTCTTTCGAAGTGAATCGCGTCGAAATAAAGAACGACCCGTTAGAAATATCGATTCCAAATGACCGTCCGATACCTGTACACACGAAATCAGATTTCATTCCGCGGCACACAGGTATACATTATATTTAATCCAATAGCTTCGCGTGATTCTACTCGGTTTTTTTTCTTCCTTCTTTTTTCTTTCCAGCTGTCGAACTCGATCGTTCTCAATTCTTTAACAGTGACGTCGAACAGCTTTTGGTAGCTCTACTTGCTCGAATAGCGCGAAATAGCGCTTTTCACGTGAAATAATCCACTGTTCGTTCCACCGTGATAGATTTATGGCGAAAGATGGAAACGTATTGACTTCTGGACGTTTCTCTCATTTATCGTACTTCAGACACGTGTCTCATTGCGATTTTGTCGAATGATCAGCGATAATAAAGAAAGATTTTCAGTGAGGTTGTTAAGAGTGCTATTAGGTGGATAAAAAAATTTCGAGTACGTGAGTACCTGGTATCGATACTGTTTCGTTTCTCAATTCCTTGGAGAACTAGATATAATTGTTAATTTCTACTTCCAGTGTTTTATCACGTCAAACGTTAAAAGTGTTTAACGTAGAATGATAGATTCGTATATATATATTTATAATTTATAAATTATATAATTATATAATTTTTATAAATTTATAAATTATATAATTATAATTTTTATAAATTTGTAAATTATATTAAATATATATATATTAAATAATTATATTAAATATATATATTTATATTTAAATTATATAATTATATAATTATATAAAATATATATATATATATATTTATATTTATATGTCAGAATATATATAAACGTCACAGTGTTATATCGTGAAAAAATACAAGTACGTAAAAATATTCGTTTTAAAAAGGAAAATATTAAGACATTTTTATTTGTAATGATTTTCGGAGCTGTGTCTCAATACTATTGTTAGAGATTTAAAAGATGAAACGATTAATTATATATATATATATATCTATTTTATAATTTCAGTAACAAGAACTATCATGTTATTGTTATTCTTTGAAATCAAAAATGCAGTTGCAGCAGAAATGTAATTTATTTATATAATTATAACTGTATAATCGCTGCAAACATTGTCACAATACAAAAACGATGAAAGGATCGAGATTACGCTGTCAAATAAATGATTCTCTGAAAATACATGCTCATAAATCTCAGTCTGATATGTTGTAATAAAAACTATGCTGCGAAAAGTTATAAATTCGTGCATGTAAAATATAACTTACAATACAACCTTCAACTACAACTAGTCATAAAGAAAGATCCTCTTTTCTCATTTTAATTAAAAAATGTTACTTTTTCTAACATAATTATATCATAAATAATATAATTAGTACATAAAGTACAATATATTATCGTCTTAACACATTATTATTAATTGAATAATATGAAGATTAATGACATTGCTGAAGGCATTTCTAAAAAATAGATAACACGAAGGAAACAATAAATATTAAATATTCAGAATTATGACTATTTGAATCTATCTTAATAATTTCTAATCAAAAGCCAATCTGAAAATAACTAATACCGATTGGTCTCTGAGTTAACATGACTGATATAATCATCAACTTCACTGTCTTATTACAATTATCAATAAAATATAACGCACTTTATTATGTTTATAAAACGTTCTTATGCAAATGTTAAAATTTATATACGGTGGCGTGCTTAAACCTAAACGTTATCAAACCATCTTCAAAAACCAAAAAAAAAAAAAAAAAAATTCAGAAGCTTTGAACAACAAATACTTACGTATGACAGTGTGTCCAAACCTAATCAAACCATCAAACCACATCCAAAAACCAAAAAGAATAACTCAAAAGCTCTAAACACTAAATACTTGCGCACGGTAGTGTGTCCAAACCTAATCAAACACCATCAACCAAAAACAATTCAGAAACCCTAAATTTCAAATATGTACACACGGTGGTGTGTCCAAATCTTTATCAAACCATCTCTAAAAACCAAGAAGAACAACTCAGAAGCTTTAAACAAGAAATACTTACGTATGACAGTGTGTCCAAACCTAATCAAACACCATCAACTAAAAACAATTCAGAAACCCTAAACTTCAAATATGTACACACGGTGGTGTGTCCAAATCTCTATCAAACCATCTCTAAAAACCAAGAAGAACAATTCAGAAGCTTTAAACAACAAAATACTTACGTATGACAGTGTGTCCAAACTTAATCAAACCATCAAATCATTTCCAACAGCCAAGAAGGCTAACTCAAAAGCCCTAAACCCCAAACACTTATAGACAATGGTACGTCCAAACTTAATCGTTATAAAACTAAAATCAAGAAGAACAATTCAGAAGCCCTAAGCCCCAAGTACTCGTGCACGGTGGTGTGATTCAAACCTAATCAAACCATTTTCAAAAATTAAAAAGAACAACCTGGAACACCTAAACTCCAGATACTAATGCACGGTGATGCGACGTGTCCGAATTTAAACAATTTTCAAGGGGAACAACTCAGAAACTTTAGCTTCAGCGAGCGAGATCAAACTTCTTCGAACGGGGCACGCGTTTATAGTCAGAGGCACGACAAAGCGTCCTGAGAACGTAGTTGCGAACAGAAGGTGGGGAAATTCAATTTTCATTGGACGCGTGGTAGGCAACGACAGAACAGGATCGATGTTGGCAGGGATTCGGGCTCTCGACAACGTTATTCCCTGTGCACAATTGCCGCTATGCACACAAGCCCGTGTATACATACAAATACGGACGTGGCCTGCATGCCGCGTGTCCCGTGAGCCTCTGCCTAGGTATATAATTTCCCGAACACTGTCCGTACCGGGAAAACACCGTGAAAATGCTTCGTCTCCGTTCCCCTCTGGGAAACGCGCAGACCGATGGACACGTCGTCTCTGCGGTGGCGTGATTTTTATTCGATCGAGGATCGATCCGCCACGTTCGAAAAGCAGGTTTCGAGCGATCCGAGTTATTAGAGGCGACGATGAAATTTCGACGCGTTGACGCGTGGCTGGTAGATTAGTTGTAGTCGCCCAGGCAATTTATGGCGAAACACGGGTCTCGTCAGTTTTTGCCAGAGTTGTTTGAGAATTCTCTGAAAAATGGCATCGTTTTTGTTTTTTTGTTTTTTTTTTTTAAATCAAGTTTATTAAATCAATTTATCTCGATAGTTTTTTTAATGCTATTTACATAACGAGTCTTGCCTTTATCGCATTCGATGCAAGTCTTTCTCCTTTCGTTAGCATTACGAAATTATATATTAGCAGAACGAAATCATTTTGGTACGAAATTAATTCCCCCTGATGATCAGTTTTAAATTATCATTTTTTGCCTTTTAATTTTGAAGAAGCAAGGAGGAAGTAATTTCTCAATGGAAATCTTGCGCAATTTTAAACAAACAAACATAACATCTTTGCTAAATACGTAATATATACAATTAGAATTTTATCATCTTATGTTGTCTTTTATTATTATGATTTCAATTATACTACAATATAATTACAATTGAATGGCACGGTTCATCACATTATAATATAATGCACTTACGCATTATGTGAGGTGAACATAATTCTAAATAACTAATAATAAATTTAAATAATAACTAACTAATAACTTAATATACTTCGTTTTCGCTTGAGTCATTGATATCGAAGACACAATAGATATCTGAAAAATTCATTTTATTAACTAAAAAGTATAAATATAAATTTCATTTTAATAAAAATTCATTTTATCATGCTATAAGTATGAAAAGTACTGTTAATAAAATGAAGTTGATCCTGCGCAGATTTAAATTTTCATTGAGTTATTCTAAAATCTTATCAGACTGTAACAGTCGATATCCATTAACATCTTCTCTATCCGTCGCAGTAGTGATCTTCGAAGCCAATAAGTAAGTCCATTTTCCTTTTACATCCCTCAGAAATGTACTGCGCCTGTAATCATTCGATAAGACCCCGAATAAGGGACGTTGCACTTAACAATCAGCAGCGGAATTGAAATTGAGAAATTGTTCAGTCATCTTCCCGACGAACACTCAATTTCCTAAGACAACGTGAAACTCGGCGAAGCTCGAATGAGTATTGATATTGGAAACTGCTAGGGTATTAGGGTATATTTATTGCTTGTAGAATGGACGCAGAATTGATGAAGTGGAACGTGTTTGAAAATTCTACGTGAAACGAAAATACGTGCTATAATTTATATTATAAATAATAACAATATAATATATATTATTATAATATATATATTATTATAAATAATAATTTATATTATAAAAAATAATAATATTATTTTTCAATAATAGTAATTGGCAAAGAATTGATAAATAAGGGAACTTATAAGTAACTTGCTCGCATTGTTATAAAATGTGGGGGAATTCAGAATAATACAAGCATTTTATAGAAAATAATTCTACTTTTTATCCTGGTAATTTAATTGGACAATAAATTTTACTAATTACAATAATAATAACAATTCTAATGATGATAGTAATATAACTTAATTATTTTACATGTAATATCATTTAATATAACACAATATTTTACTTCTTATATCTCAAAAATTTAAAACAATCCGCGAATTTATTTATTTGGTAACCTTTTACTTTTTTCACTTTGATTGGTGAAAAATAATTTTTAATATTTAGTTTCTCGGGTCTATATGACCCAAACTGAATATTTGTTTCAATACTATTATTTAAACATACACAATTTTTTGAATATTTGAATATTTACTTTTAATGTTCAACGTAATTTTATCAAGTTTTCTATAGTTCTTGCTATCTATGAATAGAATATTTTAAAAGAAAGATACTTGAAAAAAATACAAACATAAAGAAGAAATACGAAAAACAGCAGGATCAGAAATTAATATATCATATCATAGTCCATGAATAGAGTATTTTAAAGAAAAAAAAATTTGAAAAACTACAGAAAAAGTAAAGCTAACAGCAAATTCAAAGCTTAATATTTAATATAATTTTACTCATTTTTATGCAGTCCATTTTCTCTATGAATAGAGTATACTAAAAAAAAAAAAAAAAAAAATTCGAAAAATTACAGACAGAGTAAGAAGTAAAGAAGAAGTAAAGGTAGAATCAGAGCTTAATATTTAATATAATCTCACTAAGTTTTATATAATTCATCTTATCTGCCAGACTATTTTAAAGGAAGAAAATATCTGAATAGAGGAACAAACATCAAACTAAGAGGAACAGCAGAGTTAATGTTTAACATTCATGGTAGTTTTACTATGTTTTGCGCCTGCGTGCTCTCTACGAACTAGAGAAGTAAATCGAAACAACAGAGTCAAACCTTCGCAGGGAATATACGCGGCTAATTAACTGCTCCCATTAATTCTCCATGCGCAGCTCCTTCATTGTACAATGGCCGATAGAGGCTGTCAGAGGCGCAATTTCCATCGGCACAAAAGTACAAACAGAGAGACGTGGGTGGCTGAACCGAACGTTGGAACGAAATAACCGAAATGCTTGTAATTCATTGAATTTCCCCCAAACATGTTGATAATATCAAGTTATTCGAAATATCGCGCCGGTGTGCATCTAGCCCCTTATACCTAATGTCGGAGCTATGGACCATTGGCCGCGTTCGGCGAACAGAGATGGTATAATATCGTGGAAATTCCATTCCATCCGAGTTTCATCATCGCCGTTAGCCCCAGGTAGACCCGATGTAAAACGAATTCCGCTCGGGACCGGGCTCAGAAATAAGATTCCCTTTAGAAATTCCGATTAGTCGGGCCGCGGATGCATCGAGGTGCTGGAAATGCAACGTTACAATCCTCTAATCTCTTGTCAATTTCCGCGATACGATTGGACCGGGCAAAGAACGTGACCCCGAAGGGCCGAACTATGAAACGTATTGCACCCGAGTATTGTCCGTCCAATTCTGGCTGGTGATTCGTGCGCGAAATTTGGGCAAGTTCTTAAAGCGGCAGGACAGTTAAAAATTATCTAAAATACTTTGGAGGGTTAATAAAAAGAAAAGTACATGTCTGATTGTACATGAGCTTTCGTGGGTTATTTTGACACATTACGAACTATAAAAAGCAACATTAAAAAAGAAAAAAAGAGGGCTCTTACTTAATATTTTAACATTTTAACAGCATACATAGCATTTTTTTACATTGCCTTATCCTTGTCCTTAAGGCCATTTAATGCATTAAATAAATAAGAATAATTTATTTAATATAATATAATAATTTATTTATTCTTATTTATTTTATAAAATTCTTATTATTCTAATGCATAAAATATTCTGCGTAATAAACAATAAACTAAATAGCAACAGAATTTAAAGTCACGAGAATATAACATTGCATAACGCATAATAATAATCACTGTTTCTAATTATTTTGCCATTACTACTGTTATTACAAAATTCACCAAAATTCTCTGGAATTTTTAAGGAACATTGTGTACTATACTTTAAATCTACTGAAAATAATACGAGCTAAAAGCGATATTATGATTATTGGCAAAGCAAATGAACACTCTCAGAATTGAATTTAATCGATGGTATATTAAACGTTTCGTACTTTCTCTACGTTTCTCAACTGTCAAAGATTGCGGGGAAAAATTGGCAATTTTGCTGAATCAATTATCAAAAATATTTCATTAAATTTGTCAGTTATCAGAACTCCGTGCTCTCTGCTCCACGTTCTTTCAACGAACGGACAACCAATTATCATCTCGAGAATGTTACGACAGGCGAAATAAATTAAAATCCATCGTCACAAAGAAGCTAATGAATTGGTAAAACCGTCTACGCGTTCGCCCGACAAACGTTTGATCATCACGCGGCGAAACGCATTTCCATTTAAATTTCCCAGCCCGATCGATCACCACGCGCCAAATTCACCGCACGCGCAAGAAATTTTATCGACCAGACGCGTAATTGAAAACGTGGACCGAGCGATTCGCTGGCCCACGGAACCAATTAATCCCCGTGGCGAACTTAATTCGCGAGGTGTCTACGAGGAGAAGAAAAACAAAAAAGAAAAGAAATTGTAACACGTTCCCAGGTGGAGCCTCTGCTGTTCTTTATAAAAATGCCAAGACTTTTACGCCGCCATGGCAACACGACGATTTGGAATCGTGTCGATAAAGCAAAGTAATGTTATGACGAAAGAAAGCGCGTCTCGAAGTCGCCACAGCTAAATTACTCAACAGTGGGGGGTAATGGCGGCGACCCCCACCCTAGACGCTTGAAGACTTCTGGAGTGGGGATGGAAAAACAGTCCACAAGCTACGCGCTTAACCCTTAGAGGCACGCAATTTTAACCACTTGCGCCGGCAACTGATTGCGGACCATAACGAGTGACCAAACCGTATACAATAATTCGTCGCTTTCTTTTCCAACTCGTCGGTATGATATGACTCGACTGAAATTATTGAAATTCTTGAGAAGTAATAAATTTATTATTTGTTCTGCCTGGATTATACTTAAATATACTTAAAATTGAGGAAATATTGCAATTTTGGGGCAAACAATTCTTCACGTGCAACTCTATCTGTCGAGAAACGTCACAGAAACAAGAAAAACAAAAAAAAAAAAAAAAAAAACAGAGAAAAAACGATCTCCCTCGAACTTCTCAAATCTGATCCGTTAAAGTGGCCAATAAACTCTTGATTTGTCAAAGAACGCAATTTTCTGCCCTCTGTGTGCGTGTGTGCATAATGCTCAAAAAGGAAGGGCCGACGAAGAGGGACCAAGAGAAAAAAAAAGAAGAAAGGAGAAAGAAACGAGAAAGCGGCGCGTAGAAAGTAGCCTGAAAGCTTTTCATCGTGGAAGAGGAACAAAACGCGAAATGTTGCATAATCAAATCCCTTTTGAGAACGCGGCGAGAACGCGCGCGCGCGTGTATGTGAGTCGGCGCGCGCCAGTGACACGATCCGTGTCCGTGATTTCCGCGTTGCGCGGATGTTGGCGCGATGGCATAGGGTATATAGAGTTGGGGAAATGGTTGGAACGGCGCAATTAAAACATAACTGCGGCTCGTTTGTCAGACTATGTGTGTCAGGACTGCGGACGGAGGCGGAGACTTATTAAAAATTGCCTCCGTCTAGTGTAATTTTCACGTGAACGTGAAACGTGTCTTCGAGATTCTGCCGTGACCAGCTGCGGCAGTTTAACTACGCCCGTGTCTTTGACGTTACTCGTGAACCTAAATTGTGTTTCGTTCTTTTCTTTTTGTTTTGTTATCTTCAAATTTCAAATTTTAATCAAATATTAGATACTTACTCGGAGATTCATTTTCCGAAAATTCTGTTATTAATTAGCTACTAGTAGAGTTTAACTCTACTGTTTTTGGAATTATGCACTTTGGGGCCTAATTGTATTTCTTTTTTTTTCTTTGTTTTATTGTTGTTTTTGAAATATTAGATGCACGGATTTAATAGTAGGCGAATGTGGGACCCATTCCCCGAAAGTTCTGTTATTAATCAGCTGCGTTTAACTTTGCCCTGTTTTTGGCGTTACTTTCGGGCCTAGTTGTATTTCTTTTTATCAAGGAATCTAAATTTTAATCAAATGTTAGACGGAGATGAGATTCATTTTCTAAAAGTTAATTAATTAGCTGTGAGAGTTTAATTCTATATCTTTCTGATTACTTTTGGACATAATTCTTTTAATTATTGGAATATTTTAACTATTTATTTTTATTAGAAAATTCCTTAAATTTATAAATAAAATGTTAAATGTATGGTTTTGCAAACAGAGGAGTAAGGTTTACTAAAAATTGTCTCTATTTAATTTTAATTTTCATGTGAACACGGAACGTGTCTTCAGAAATTCTATAAATAATCGACTGTGAGATTATAAATAATTAACTGTATGCCCTTCGAGTTATTTTTGAATACAATTTTGTTTTGTTTTATCGTTAAGATTAAATTAAATTTGAATTGATTAATTTATTAAAATTAAATTAAATTTGAATTGATTAATTTATTAAAATTAAATTAAATTTGAATTGATTAATTTATTAAAATTAAAGTAAATTTGAATGAAACATTAGACGTATGGAATTTTGGAATCATTCAGGATACGAGTAGTGATGAGATATTGTTTCGAACTGGAATCCGCACAGAACTTTGTTTATACAGACACAAATTTAAACAACTAAATCATCCGATTAAATGAACTCTTACTTGAGCTCTCGCAACTTGAACGTAAACTCCTCTTGTATGGATGAAAAATCATTGATAATATGAAGAATCAGTCGGACTTTCATCATATAAATGCAAAAATTATATAATGACAATAATTATATACAAATTATATATAAAGTACTTCTCCACCGACTTTTACTGTGACGATATTTGACGATCGATTCCAATCACTTCAAATACGATTTAAAACTTAAAACTCTTGAAACTCGACGGTCCTGATAAGTTTTGATCTGGCTTAGCTGTCTTAAAATCCTCGAGAGTGTCAATAGACTCTGACAGCGATAACGGCGAGTATTCAGCCATTTTACAAGCCTCTCGATTACTTTAGTTCAAACGACATCACTTGACATAAAATGTTTAACTGAAATTAAAACACGGTACGGTCTTCAAACGTACCGTAGATGGTAAAAGCCTGTTGAACTTGAATAGTGAATTGAATTTAAAAAATGCAAATCGGAGGTATTTTTGATTTGAAATGGCAACGCGCCAAACACTCGATTTCAACAGATGCGCTTTAATCCATTCGAATTTCAATCGTTGATATCGATTATAGTTATTTCAGACGTGTGAGAAGTAAATGAGAAGCTAGATGAATGTAAATTAGATGAACTTTTCAGAATCGTTCGTTATCGTTATAATCCAAATGTATATGATTGCATTATGTAATCATAGTGGTCCATTGGGACAGTAACTTTGAACTTGTGTTCATTTATGTCAACTATCGAGGCAAATTTACGCTGGCACGAACTAAATTACGTTAGAAAATACAAAGGCGTAAATTACACGAATCAGCTTGAAATATAATAGCAAAGTTGAGAATTGAATGTATATGTATTTAGTTAGAGCATGATATTTTGAAGTGATTATCAAACCTACTATTTCGAATTGCTGTTTAGCTGACAATTTTATTTCAGTTAGTACAGATTTAAAATGTTGTAACTCTAAATTAATTAGGAATATAATATTACAGTAAATGTAATATGATGAAACTAACTTTGAGAAATTTTTGTTGTTGAATTATTTAATACATATTTCATTCAATGTTTTACTGTGTTGCTTTGTATTTTTTATTTACAAATGATTTCATTTATAAAAAAAAGTGAGAAAAAGTCGCTACCTCAATTATTTTTAATTCGACTGTATAACATTTGTCATTTCTGTGTCACGTAACATCTTTTAATTTCTTATTTTCTAGAAATATTGACAATTTCCCAAAATCTAGTCGCTTTGTCTTACGTTACGTGCGAGTAACTTCCAACGGGAGTGAATATTTTAACAATGCTTAAAAATCTGAATTAACTCGAATTAATTAAAATTTAAATCGAATTCGTTTTCGAATCTTTACTTTGGCCGCCATCAAAGCAAGTACGTTGAGATCGATAAAAATTTTACAATGAACATGAATGAATAATGTTCAGCAAATGTGTTGAAGTACAACACATTAAATAATAACAGACGAAATTAATAAATGATTTAGAAAAAAAAAAGAAATAAAAACAGTAGACGAAAATCACGAAAATTGTCACAGTACAGTGTCAAAAATTGAAGTAGTTGGATCAACATGATGAACTTGCGAAAAAGAAACACATAGCGCACAACAACTTTCGGGAGAACGCGTCAGACTCCACCACAGCTGCGAACGCGAAAATTTCAGACGACTATTGCAGTTGAGACTCACGTACAGAGCCAGTTTCTTGTACATCTCTCTCGAGTCGATCGAGATTGGAAGCTCATTAAGTATTCGAGGAACGAAAGCGCTCTTTGAAAGCTTTTCTTAGCAGAGAAGATCCCTCCGTGTTGCACGAGCTGCAGCTGATACGCTTGATTGTGCCCAATTATTGTATATCGAAAGTATACCAGGCCAATTTCCGGCACAAGTGCTACGGAAGTCCGCGGAAATCCTTTTCACAGCGGCGCGCCGAAGAGAGCGAGTTTTGAACACTTTCCCAAAGAGAACTGCACGGAAAGAACGTCAATTACTCGGGGAATCGTGTAAGAATTTGCTGACGCGATTCTGTAAAGAATTGGGGAACAATTCCCTCAACTTTCTTTCCAGGTGGATGTAAAAAAAAATCGCTTCGCCTTTCGAAATTAGAGTTTATCCCAGGTGATTCTCCTTTAGCTCGAGTATTTCCCTTAAATCTTACGATTTCATTTTCCTTTCTCAGAATTGGAAAATGTAGGTGTTAACGAAATTAAAAAAATTGGGAACAACTCTCTCGACCTTCTCCAAATGTACAGAAAAACGACCGCTGTTGAGATTAGTTTGTCCTAGAAATGATTTTGTTCTAGCTCTTTCATCTTTTCTTTTTTTGCATTTTTTTTTGTTCTTTTGTCCTTATTAAATTTCGTGACATTTCGTTTTTCTTTCTTAAATTCCTTCTTAGAATGAAATTAAAAGATTGGAAACAATTATCTCAACTTTTTCCCGTGAAATTGGAAAACGTCTTTCTCGCAGAAATATAATAATATAATAATTTTACAGAAGCAGAAAATATCGATAATGAAATTAAAAAATATCGCGTTAATACGTTCATCATGTAGATTTATTACTGTAATAATAATGGAAGCTAATAAAACATGTGTCAGATTAGTATCAGAATAATAGTAAACAGTAATAAATTATTAATAATGTTAGATTTATCATGTTCACCAAAATATTAACGAGAACGTATCATTTATTTACGATCCGTCGAACAGCAGTTACAAATTTATAGAACATGTAATTTGCACAACACTGTGAAACAAATAATCTACTCACTGCGTGTCAAAAGTTGATTCCAAGATAATCACTTTACTACGTGATAAAAATGAATTATCTATGAATTATCTGCTACTGAAGTGATTTTTGACTACAAAATAAACGTAATTACAGATTTATTTGTTGACAAATAACTTGAAAGCAATATTTTTATTGTTTTAAACGCATTAGGAACAAATTGAAAACGATATTGAATTGCAGTCGTGTAATAAATTGTATAGACTATTCTACTAATTTATCAATTGTAGAACAGAATAAGAATTTATTCTTAAAATCAATAAAAAAATTTTATTTAAAATTATTATATTCTTAAAACTGTTAAAAAAGATATTATTTAAAATTTTGCTTAAAATCAAGCAAACATATAATGTGATACATTCAGTGTATTAAATAGTTACATAAAAAATACATAATTTTGTTTAAAAAAGACAAAAGTTACCTCGAAATCACTTAGACAACATTAGTAATCACCAAAAAATGTTCCCCTCGGAACAAAGTAAGCTTTTATTTGAAACATCTATACGATGTTACGTTTCAAATGCGACACCTTGTATGTTGGATTTTCACTCTCAATCACTCGAGCATCGACGCGACAAAATACAAGATAGATAAATCTTCATAAAATACAAGATAGATAAACTCTCAGTTTAGCGGCCTCTTTTAATTTTGGCTTTTAATGTTCTGCGCTTTTTTAGTAAAAACACAAACAAACAAAAATACGTTGGAGCTCACGTTCCTCGATGTGAAAGATCAAACGAAAGCGAAGAAAAAATGAGAATGTAGCGAGATAGCCGAAATTGAGAAAACCCGCCAAACTGGAAATTTACTAAAGACAACGCTGACAGAAAAAAAAAAAACTGGAGAAAAAGAGGAACACTCGATTGCTTTCTCACTTTGTTAACTTTCTTCAACTTTCTATCTCGGAGTTCTGAATCGCGGCGCGGCTGACGGGTCCCTTTGAAAGTCTTTAACTCGGGACCGTAGTCAGTCACGATCGTCCCTCGCTCGCCATTCACATTCGGCGAGTAATTACGAGTTAGCCTTGCGAGCAAACGGAAGGAAGAATTCCCGCAGGAAATCTGAATAAGAAAGATCGAATCTCGCGGTATCTGCGTCCTCGGCGCTCGTCTCGTTTCCCCCGTTTCCGTGTCATTGTTATCAGGGGCCGCGTCTCTCCTTTGTTCTTCCGCCGCCGCGTCCTCTGTCATTGTTGTCGCCTTTACGCGACTCGATTTAAATCCGAAGTCGGAACAGAGACTCGACGAACACCGTCGACGACGGTGTTTGTTCTTCGTCGACTGTTTTTACGAGATTTCACGAGAGAAGCGATTCGATCGACGCGACGCTGTGGAATGAAGTTAAGTCGAGCTTAAGTTTCCAGTCAACTTAAACGGAACTGATACGTTCTACGTGTGAAACATTAGTAATTTTATTTCGTTGAGTGATTTAAGTTTGAGATTTTTGAAACTTTCTATGATTGAAAAGATAATTAGATTTGAACGAGATTGTAAAACGCGATATAATTATGATGTAGCTAGCTGGCGCTATCCCCTCCACTGCATCCATCTCCCCACCACATTGAAGTTTCCTCGTGGGGAGATGCAGTGGAGGGGATAGCGCTAACTATCAGGAAAGTAGGAGCAAGTCGGCCGCCAGTTAACCTCTGTTAGATTATAGATAATGAAATTTAAATGAAACAGGGATCCCCAGTCTACTTAAACAGAATTAATACGTGAGTAATTTAAGTTTGATATTTTGAAATATTTTTATGGTTGACACATGAGAAAGCTACCGATGGTTAAAGCGTAAAATTTGCATCAGAGACATTGAAGTTCAAGAAATAGAGAAATTTTATTATATAATACAATTGAGAGTATACAAGTTTTCATTTATATATTTTAAGCAAAATTATTTAAATCTTTAAAAATACACTGTTCACCCACCTATAAAGTGTGTAACATAAATTATAAACTGGTTATTTGGACCACTTTGGTAAATCTTTTGGTGTTAAAAAAATAATTAAATTTGAACGAAATTGTGGTACATGATGTAATTGTATTATGCATAATGAAAGTTAAACTAGACAGGGGTTTCCAACCAATTTAAATGGAATTGATGAATAATTAGTAGTCACTGAATAATTTAAGTTTGAGATTTTCAAGTCTTTTTTGTGATCAAAAAATAATTATATTTGAATGCAAAACATGATGTAATTGCGATATATATAATGAAAATTAAGTCAAACAGAGGTTCTCAGTCAACTTAAATGGAACTGATACGTTTCACGTACAATGTTACTAGTTATTGAATTTAAATTTACTACTTTGAAGCTTTTTATGATTAAAAAGGTATTTACATATAAATGACATTGCAAAGCATAATATACAAACGACGTGTTTAAAAAACGTCACTAAAAACATAGATCTTTAATTGCTCAATACACGTTTCATTATTTTAATGAAATTCTGTTTCAACGAGTTAATTTTGAAAATTGCTTAAATAGACGTTCGTCATAAAATAATTCATTTAGAATTCATTTTTTCATTCCTAGTGCGTGTGAAGTATTTCTTGAGGAAATTAAAAGTAACTTCTGAAACTGTTAATTAAAGCGAAGTTAAGTCAACTTGAGTCAAATTCAAATGAAATTGACGTTTACACTCTGAGAGACTTTCCCTACAATATTTTATTTATCTTTACGTTTGATATTTTTCTAAAAATTCTTAATTTCACAAATATGCGACTACGTGTTTATTATACAATTTATAATTGCTCTTGTCATTCACATTCTCCACCGAAAAAGCTTTCGATATTTACTCGCACGCGGGTGCGTTCATTATTGTGAAAAACAGCCGCGTTAGTTTCGACGAAAATCACTCCAGTTGACAACGTTCCGAGAGACAAAATTTAGCGTTTCTGTTCAATAAATGCCAACGTTCGTAGTATTTATTCACCGGATATGCGCAATATCCAATTCAATTTGTCCATCTTCTCGCGTAACGATAGCAAATACCTTGTGAACCTCGGAGTTTCCAAAGATCTCGCGACGATGGCCGGTAGTCCAGAACACCACAGAGTTTACCAAACTACTACCCCGTGGTAGAAAGCGTCCATTTCCCTCCAGGCGACAAAACACACGCTGGTAACGTAATAAGGGACAGAACACGAAGTTCCGGGAATTTTTGACCCAATTTTTGAGTTTAATATCACCTCAAACGTTTGCCCTCGCGTACCTTGAAATTAGAAATTTGAAATTTGAAATTAATTGAATTTCATACGTGTCGCAGTTTCACAGTTTTTAAATAAAGCTTAACTGCGGTTCTAAGTCTGTCAAATTCCTTGGTTGTTCTTCCTGAAGTTCCTCGAACAACATTATCAGTCAGCTGTTCGAATAATATTATTATATTTCGTTCGTTTATGAACTACCGACTGTAGCATGAAATTTCCATCAGAGATGTTAAAGTGAAAGAAATAGGAAGATTTGATAATGACGCAACGAAGCAAACTTTTATTTTATTTTATTTTGACGAGGAATCATTTGAATCTCTAGAGCACTGTTTTACATCTATAAAATTTCTAGCAAATTATTTCGACGAACTTTAATGGGTATAATTCATACACAAATTCGCAGTTTTTAACTGATTAACAGACTGTGGATTTTTATGCATTTGTAGGAAATTTTATAAAATTATACAGACTACATACTATATAAGATATCCAAAAGATATAGAAAATATCCAATGTACAGTGATTTCTATAATATTTGGTAGGTAAAATAATGTCTTGCTGAGTTTTTTAAATATATTTCATTTTACATTTCAAATATATTTTTTAAATATTACATTTAAATATATATATTTCAAATTCTCAGAAACATAAGTTTGCATAAAAATTCGCAGTCTGGTGTAAAAAAAAAAAAAAAAAAAACGGTTGTTTGTACATTCTGTGGGTTCAGTCTTGTAAAAATTCCAAAATTTATCACACACCGAACGACATTGTATAAAACTTTTTCGTTTGCTTCTATTGATTTTCTTCGACGATGACAATAATAATTTTGTGCTATTATCAGGTACGAGGTAATTTTATAAAAATACCCCTAGTTTCTTTCTTCTCTCTTTTATCATTAGTAATATATTAATTATCTATTGATTATCGATGAAATAATATATACATGACACAATGACGAAGTATCAAATAAATTTTCACGATTGAGGGTATTTTACCATAATAGTGCGATTTGGAATTCTTACAAAATTACCATAATTCCAATTATTCAAACTTGTTTCTCTTGAAATCCTTATTTTCTAATTACACTTAATGAATGATATGTTTATGTTTATGTAAATCTTTTTTAAGTAATTAGTCAAGATGATTTGTGAAAAGGAATACGATAGTACGTTCACATAGCAAGATTTATGTTTCGAAAATACGAAGTATTTCTCTTCCACATTTTCCTCTTGTTGTCGTATGAAAAGGATATCTATATTTTAGAAAACAGCTTGATAAATATGCGACGAATATTAGCGAAATTACGTAATAATAATAATCAACTCCAATTGGTAACAAATGTGTTCATTTGAGTAATATCTGCAATTTCAAGAAATATTAAACAAAGCTAAATTGACCTGCAAAGCATTAAAATTGATAATAAAGCAAAGCTTAATAATTTTAATATGTTTGAAATCTTTAATTTTAAATACAACTGTATTAAATTTTAAATTCCACTCATTTAATTATTTGAATCATCTCGTCTTGTAAATTTAATTATTTGCGATTTACTATACACGTATGTACAACAGATGAAACCGGAGAAAATAAATCCAGAATTCGAAAGCCGGTACCAAATGGAAAAAAGAAATCGAAACAGAGAATTATTATTTAACAGTGAAAACAGTCCTGAGTCCTTCACGATTTAAATACTAATCTCTGACAGAACATTTACGTATTCTGCTCCGTTTGAATTTTTATAACACGTTCGTCTGCATTTCTATTCGATTATAATGCTTTCGGTTTACAGTTTTATATCGTACTCTCTCTTTCGTTTACACGTTCACGATACCAAAAAACGTCGAAGCAGCTTTTGAATTGCACCACCCTAAATAAAATCAATCGTTACGAACGCCCTAAAATTAAGTTTCGCTGAAGATGGTGAATTTTAGGGCGTTCGTAATTTCTCTTTCCCCCAAAAGGAAGATAACAGTCCGACGTAACTCATTCCTATCGTTGCCTACTTGCGCGAGGAACCTTCCCAGTTTTGAAATACGCCGCTTCTAACTGTTCAAGAATTCTCGCGTAGCGCGGAGGTAAACTTCCCTCCCTCCACCCCGTCCCATAAATTTTTTCGAACGCCAGCAGAGTCCTCTCCATTTGCCGAATGAGAAAGAGTCGAGGAGAAACTCGGCCAGATGATATTTTGACAGAGGTCGATTTATCAGAACGCGCCATCCTTCATTCTTAACCGGTTCTTTCTTCTTTTTTTTTTTTTTTTTTCTCTCGAGTCGTCTCTGTTCCGTAATTAATCACTTCAGGGGCGGGGAGGGAGGCGAGTTCGTGAGTTTTCTTCGCGGTTCTCCATACGAGAGGAGGTCAGCAAGCAGCCGAGTTTGTTCAGTCAAGTTCCCAAGTGGCTGTTGAACGATTCCCGCGAAGATCTCGCGACCAGTTGCAGTTGATTCACGCGCGTCTCTCTAACAACCGAACTCGTTTGCAGAGGAAAGTGATCGAGCCCACTTTTCGAGCCAAGTTTGGCGCCCAAAGCGCCTCGACCTTTTATATCTGAAAGAAATTTTCTTAAGTGCGAAGTAAGCTCGGTCCGTCGCGCGCGGACATTTTAATTGCTGCAACATTTCGTCGAGAGCTCGTTTACGCGAGAAGAAGTCAGGTAGCGCGAGGACTTTGTTAAAGTGTGTATCGACGTTTCGAAGATTTCGCGGAGCCACGCGATAAATTGTTTGCAGACTGCCGAGGCGACTAATTCTTTCGAACTTTTTATATTTGTGTGATAAATTTCCCTGATTAACGCGTCTAAATTTGTCACGGAGTATTTCGGATTGTTGTCTTTCTTGAACGTCGTCACTCCAATAACGTGCGATTTTATTTATTATAAATTCTGTACTAGTTACTAGCTGTTAGTTCTGTGCCAATTACTTCTGTAGTAATACATTCTACAATGTTTACTTGAGCTTAAATTTCGGAAAAGATTTTAAAAGAGAACGTACATTATTTCAATCGTCAACTTGAGCTTCTCATGTTTAAGGTATACTTCCCTAATACGTAAGAGTTGACGTGCCTAAATGTGTCACAGAATATTTCGGATCATTTGTGTTTCTGAAGCCAACGTAATCACTCCAATGATAGGCGATTTTATTTAGTATAAAATGAAATTCATTGATTTATTTGAATTTAAATTTTGTTTTGACGCTATTTCGTCAATTTCTTTCGTTTCTTGGTATTAATTTCACACCAAATTTAAATGGGCGATCCAATTTCCAACAAAGCGAAGCTTTTCCTCAAGAAAGAGTCAAATAAAATGTAAATCGGTGAGAGATCGTTCCAATCGATGCATAAAGCGCGAGAATCTACGAAATTTGTATAATGCGTAAAAACGTGTAAAGTGATTTTAATATTTAGTAAATTGAAATTAAAAATTGGAGCATCAATGGCAAATTAAAAAGTAAATTAAAAATAAGAAAAAAAAGAAATGAAAATCGTCTGAATGAAAATGCAGCTTTTATCGAAGCGCGCGTACTCGCCTGAAAGGGATCTGCTTGAAATTAATTAATACTTTGAAAACGTGTTAGTAAGCTGATACCGAACGAAAATTGAAAGAGAGAAGAAAAAAGAGGGAATACATACAGGAAAAATTGTTCCATGTTCTTCTCTGTTCTTTGCTGGGGCAGGAATTGGATGAACCGAGTCAGCACCATTTCATTTAAAAACAATTTCGCGTAAGATATGCAAATCTCATCTTCGTTAGTACTTTTAGGACCAGCGTGAAATCTCGCTCATGTACCGTGAAATACCTTCTCGTAATAAAATCTTCGTCACGTAGTGTAAAACGTCACTTTAACGGGGCTTAATAGAGAGATTATGCGAATGCACTTCGAAGAAGCTTCCTTTTACCCCCAAGTTAACGCCGGGACGTTTAAAATTTCCCACTAGAATGTGTCTTTGTTACTCTGATCATATTGTTGAATAGTCTTTTATTATTACTAACAATTATCATTACCATTGATCGTTTGTTGTTGATAATTCACTGATTGGAAAATATATTTAATGAAAACGGAAACAAATACGAGTGGAACGCAGTGTGTTAAATTAGTAAAGTAAAAATTAACAAATTTGAAATTTATTGAATTTTATTAAAAGTGTATTCGTTTTGTCGAATATTGTATTACATCTATAATTCGTAACTTAAATAGATATCTTTAGATTTGTGTATATATAACTGCTTCTAATATTGTTTCAATAATTTAGTTTTGAAGAAATAACATCTACATTTGCATAACTTTGTGTCATTTTTTTAAACGAGTGATAAATATAATTTCAAAAATTAGTTTCACTTAATATGACTGCTGATAATATCTAAATGTATTAATTTAAAGAAAGCAAAATTCTATTGAAATTAATATTATATGAGATTATTAAAATTAAGATGTGATTAATATGTGACCAAATTAACAGGTTTCGTGTTTAAATTAATTTTAATTACAATTAATTGCAGTTTCAATTCTTGAGAATATCAGTAATTTTATCGTAGATATTCATAATTGCACAAGGAAGTTATTATTTCTTTTGAAATTCTAACACGCCCCGTACTTTTAAGCGAGAATGTGTATTATTTAACAAAAATGTCACCTCACTAAAAATTAATTTCCAGGAAACAGTATAGTTTCTTTAAACAAATTCATTATCGAAGATTGTTGAGGAAAGAATTAAAAAAAAAAGGAGAGAACGCATGAAGAATTACTTAACGTAGAATGGTCACTGAAAGACTGAATGATATAAAACAAAAGTAACTTTTACAAACACACGTTTTTTAAATTTTTTATTACTTTATTTGGAAATATAATTAATGAATTTTTTTCTACAACCTACAAAAAAAGAAAATAAAAAAGATTGAAAATGAACAAACTTTGACTTTTTCAAACCCTAAAAAAAAAAGAAAAAAAAAAGGAAAGAAAGAAAGGATTCAATGAAACGCTACTTATCAACTTTCAAAGTACGAGTCAGCTTTTTTCATCCTATTGAGAAATATAATTAAAAACGTCCGAATGCTAAAAGGAAGGAGCAACGACGTTATCGTCGTCGATCTACGTTGTAAATCCGCGACTTTTGTTATCAGCGTCGAACAAGAGAAGAGGTGTCGCCTATTATCCGGCGCTAATTGAAGAAGCATATTTTAATATTTTAATAAATATCGGCGAGGAAGAGGCACTCGAGGCGGCGTCCAAGTGTTCCCGCCCGTCCTCGGGAACAATTTCCATCCGTGGCCGCGGAGAGCTTATTATTATTACGGGCGGGAACGTAACTCTTTAGGCACTCTTGGGCATTATTGCGACGTCCATGAATGAAATTTCCATAATATTACCGGCCGGCTGTGGGCTCCGGCCTCGGCGGCATCGTGAATTTCATTAAACAGATAAATACGGGGCCGGAGATGCATACGCGCGAGGAACCGCGTTAAGGCTGAGCAAAGTGACACCACCCTCCTCCGCGGAGAGTGCATTTGATTGAACATTACCATGACAAAGGGACGAGCCTCGCGAACAAGCGAATCCCTACCCCTCTTATTTCGGATTGACTGATGTGAGCGAGAGTATCCGGCGATTCTCACGTCACGAGCCGCGATTGTTCAATGTTCCTCGGCAGACCTGGGTGTTTTGAAAAATGTTCAAACAACACTGTTTTCAAGTTACTTGTTGAAGAAATAATTTATTTGTAAACTAAGGAAATTATATTTTATTAATTATATATATTATATATAATAAATATAATTATATATTATATTGTATTAGTTATATTTCATATAAAAAGTTGAATTAATTTATTTCCAATTGAATCATGTGGTGAAATAAATTATTTACTACTTGCCAGGATCTTTATTTGTTTCTCGATGTTTATATTTGTTATTTCTTATTCTACAACTATGGCATCAGTTATCTACAGACACAAGTTGAAATGGATATTTGATTTTTCGTTGACGATAGAAGAAAGTTGCTAGAAAATGACCATATATTAATAAAATAAGTATTTGTAAAATATTATACTCTTCCCTCGTCTTCATTATCATTAGAAGGAATATTTTTATTTATAACTCTAACAGATGTTCCCAAATTTTGTTCATTAGCGGACCTATTAAAAGCTAGTTATAAAACAAATTTTTGTTGTGACAACACACACTAATAAATTATTTTGACTTACATTTCAATTTTCATTGATTTTTTTTTTTCATTTCGGTTTCACTGAATGTTATTCTAAAGACAAGTTATCAATTATCATATATAAGTATTATTTTCTCAAATAATCAAGTTCTTCAATTTATTATTTTCCCAAATATTTTCATAGCTTCAAATTCCTTTAATTGACCAAATGAGCTACATACATACAATAATTGAAATAAATTATTTGCCAAGTACCAAAGAACATTGTTTAACAATTTATTTACGTATTATTATTCGAAATAAATTTCACTCAGGTCTGGTTTCTCGTTCCGGCGATGCTCGGGTGAAATGAAACGAATTGCACTTTCTTGCATTATCTTCTTCCTTTCTTTTTTTAATGTTTCGTTCTTTTATAATCCCAATGATGAATTCGTTGAAAGAGATACTATTTCCCAGAATATTCATTCAATGAAATTAATGAAGCAATTATTAACATGAATGAAGCTTTGTTGAACAATCACGTTTCAACAGTTTTCGTCGAAAATTATAAGTACTTTGAGAGTCTTACTAGCAAAATATCTGACAACAGATCATGGCGTTTCGAATTTTTTTGTTTTGACGAAATTCTCCTGGAATTTCTCGCAATTTCTTTCAATATTGGAAAGAAATAATTTCTAGAATCTAATAAAAAGATCATGTTTGAATTTAATTTAAATGTAAATTTAAAAATTAATAAAATTAGTTTTCTCTTATATTCTGATTAAAAATAAAATTAGTTTCTTCTTATATTCTTGTTTAAAAAAGAAATTTTTGGTCCATCCTGTATAAAGAGATTCAACTTCATGCATTTTAAAATGTTATCTAACATTGAACAAAACTGGTGGCGAATAATTATTTTAATAGAAATACGTTAATATATTTTATAAATAACTTTTCCACGGAGAGATTAATCTCCGTGCCTGTTTATTCAACGTGTCTACGATTCAATTTTTGCTAAATTCCAAACGAGTACAGAAATACCTAATTAAAACTGTTGCAATAGATCTTCGTGAATTCGTTGTTAAATTGGCGATAATTAGAGAACTGTTCACCGTGATATGTATGTATATATTCGCAATTGAAATATTGCTGTCACAAAATCTGCTGCATTCAACCTTCAGCAGATTTATGAGACTCTTTGCTGAAGCTAAATATCAATTAAACGCAACAACGACGCTGACACTTATTTACGTCGAATCGTTTCTCTTTTTCGCAAGTTATCACTCCACCATGAATTATCTCGCGAACTGTGATAATTCTTTCAAAGTTGTACAAAATTAATTTGTAAGTGACAAATATGGGGAATGGTGTCTAAATAAATTTTTGTATAATAATAAATATAAACGATATTTAATATTTAACGTCCAGAGAATATATTTAACAAGGGAGATAAACAATTTATTTGCAAATAAAGAATCTAAACAGTGATGTCTGAACAATATTTGTAAATAAAACATATGAAGAATAAATATCTGAAACAATTTTTATAAATAACAAGCAAGATATTGTTATTGTTATTATATGATTATTAAATATTAATAATTAAAATATTTAAAATTAAACATAATTAAACATAATATTGTATATTAAATAATTATATAATATTAATAATAATAACACATTAAAAAAATGTTTGTGAATAAAATATTATAAATCATAACATTTAAACAATATTTGTCACATGTTTAATATATCCAACATTGTATTTGTATCATTTATAAGATACTGAAAGCAAAAATGGACTAACAATAAGTCATCCTTACCTTTTCTGAATTTAAATTTAATTATAGCATTAATTTATTCCAATGCATTGTATTAATCACACAGAAATGGAGAAATTAATTTTTTCCAGAATAAACCAGTTAACAGAATATCATGTGAAATATTTCGTGCTCATGTTTATTTTAAACATTGAATTATTTCTTTTCAAACAAAGTTTTAATACAGAATGTAGGAATAACGTTACACGATATAAAAGACATAGGAGGATGCAATAAAGATTAAAAGACAAATATAGACTAAAAATAATAAGATAATATGCTAAAGGATAGAACCAACGAGCTATAGTTCAAAATCAGGTGTTTCATAATAAATCTATTAGATTTATTAAAATCTCTAATGTATTTTCTCATGCGCTGTAAATCAGACGCAGAGATCTCTTTCTAATAATATAAATTCGTTATTCGCATATTTATGAAAATATGGAACTGGAACGTGTTTCATATTGATCACTTTCCGCATATTTATTGCCAACGTATCGTTTATGAGAGATTTCACGATACATAAATAAATCACATTCGTACGTGTATGAATAATATTTATTAATATCATCGAACGTAAAACCTTTCCAGTTCCAGATCCTTAATTAAAATATGATCATTATTCGAATTCGTCATTCTGTGAGTTTCACGACAATGTTAACTACGAAATAAACTACAAGTTAATCTAAATGTTTGAGCAACGAGTCTGTTCTAAAACGAATAAAATTTCGTTTAGTCGCGGGTTGGCATAACTTATGAAACACGTACGTGTATATTTGTTCATGGCAAACTTAGTGTCTGCTTGTGTCGGTAGCATAAATGAACGATTCAACTATGGCATTCGGATATGATAGCATAACCAACGTTATTGGTACACAACTATGTCAATTGTTTTCACCTAACGCGTATGTGAGTTCATCGATTACGTCCACAACGTACATTATGTATAATGGCTCGCGAAAATGTTCGAACTTAATAATAGGAATTACGGTATCATGACACTATAGAAAAGGAAAATTTTAACGCATTTTGCGAAAATTTTTGCTTTCTTTTTTTTATTATTTTTATTAAAATAATGATTACTCTTTTAACTAAAAATTGGAAACTAGAATATTAGGTAGAGAAACTATGGAAAAATAGTAAGAATGTAGGATATACTTTTCTGAAAACTTTTTCCTTTTTATTGAAATTCGACTATTCATTAAAATAATAATTACTCTCCTAATGTTAAAATAGAAGTTAGAATATTAGAAAGAGAAACTATAGCAGATGATATATACTAAGAATGTAGGAGATATTTTTCTGAAAACTTTTTCCTTTTTATTAAAATTTGACTATTAAAATAATTATTATTCTCCTAATTAAAATAGAAGCTAGAATATTAGGAAGAGAAATTACAGAAGAATAATATAAGAATATACAGAACAAATTTCTCTGAGAATGATTGCTTTCTCATTTCAATTATTTATTAAAATAATAATTACTCTCTTGATATTAAAATTGGAATTATTAATATTAAAAAGAGAAATTACAGAAGAATAACAAGAATATGTAAGGACATATTATAAATGTTTGCTTTCTCGCTTCAACTATTTATTAAAATAATAATTATTCTCTTAATATCTGATATCTTAATGTTTGCAAAGTTAAGTTACTGTCTGAGGTAAACAATAATTCTAATTAAGTATCTATGTAATCCCGAGATAATAAATAATAATTAAATATGAACAATCACCTGTTCCTTATGCGCAAGTGGTTTTTATCGAGACACGAGCTTCAATTCAAGTACGCATTATAGAAATACTGAATAAATACTGGAATTATCTTCCTCTGGTTCTTCTTTAAATAAACTCTCTTGATATCTTAGCAGTAAACAGTAAACGATAAACGTAAACTTTGCTAATACTGAAACTTTGGTTTCGTATTGAAATATTCTACGTATAAATCATTACAATTTGACGACGATGAAATAATTGAAATAAATATTATTTATACAACCGTGTTCCTATTTAAACAAAAAAGGAATATTAATTTCGACAAAATCACACAACTTAAGCAATTATTCTGCAATCCGTCATGTTGACAGATTTGATTGTTCTACTTTTAATAAATAGTAACAAAGAAGCATGTACTTTCAGCGAAGAGAAGGGAAAATGTTAGAAAATGTTAAAAATGAATAAATTTAGAAGCGTGACTACTTTGAAATTCATTCCGGTTCTTCTGAATATTCATACTATGCTAAAAAAGTATCATCAACTGAACAATTTAATGGAAATTGTTGAGATATCGATTTAAATAAATAAATGCAACGGTTGCTATTGCTGGCTACGCTAAAAATGCCCTGCACTTTTTAATAATCTGATATTTAAAAAATTCACCGACCGCAGAGCGAACCAGCAAATCACATATTTAAACGAAGTGTTCAAAAGCGTTTAACTGAACGTCGCTTCGTTATAATATAAGTTGTCCTTGTAGCAGAATATCAAGTTTAATTCGTCAGTTTAAATATTAATATTTCTTCATTTAAAATTCATTATTTTAAATTGCAATTTTTATCTTTATCTCGAAAATGTTCGAATATATTTTTGAAATAAATTTATTTTTAATTTCTGTGACTTACAGATTTTCCCAAAATTTCAATTTCAATTCAGTCGTTTTATCATATCTTATTTTCTTTCTGGACATTATTTGAAAAATGATTGTTTAAACAATATATCATCTTGTCCGATGTTAGTTACAATAATCCTGCGTTAGTTTATTTGAGCAAGCAAATGATTCTTCTCTAAATGATTTAATTATTTCATTTTGCATTCTGTATCTGTTTTTTCAAATAATTATGTGTTTGCTGTTATAACATTTCAACATTTTTCCATCATTCGTTTCTAATTACCAATTCCATCGTACAAACTTCATCATTCATAATCAGTTGAGATTATTTATTATTTTATCTCCATGAATCGACTCGAATAAAAGATCATCCGATTTGGACGAAAGATAAAGTTGTTTCTCAAGAGTGGAAATGATTTGTTAATTTAAATTATTTTTTATAATGATAAATGCTTTCTTCGCAAGATGCCACCGTTTGAAAGAACGCTAATTTCACCAATTTACAGAAAAATTGTATCCTCATCCGTAATTTCCGAAATATTTGACAAAATATACTCCGGACCCACAGCTTTGAGGTAGTTTTCACCCCTTTAACGTATAAAAAAAAATACGAGTCAAAAATCTACGCGAAATTTCATCAAAATCGGTGATTAACATTTTCGTATGTTCCATCCTGTCGGAACTCATTACCGGAAATGAGATTCTTTCGCCAACGCGCCAACCGAAATTTCCGCGAATCAGCTTTGCACATTAACGAAACACGCATCAGGCGCGAGGCCTGGTCGAAGCTAATCGCAAGGAACTAATTGCGCTTTCCACGCCCCGTGATCCAATTCTCAACTTCCTGGCCAACAAGTTTCGATGTTATTGGCGGTTTGCCACCTGCAGCCGATGCATCTTGCCGCGGTTTCCGTTGCGCGATCCCGAACTCTTCTCCGGGTCGCGTCGAAAACTCCCCTGCCAACGAGCGGAAATTCTCGCGGAAAATACAAATTCCTACCTGAGCGAATTAACCGGTTTGCGGACCGTAACGAGCGACCGAACCAGTATACAATAATTCGTCGTTTTCGTTTTTTTTTTTTTTTTTGAACTCGTCGGTATGATCTATCACTGGATAGAAATTATTAAGAAGTATTAAATTTATCACTTGTTTCGCCTGGGTTAATATTTAAACATACTTAAAACTGAGAAAATGCGTTGCAATTTGGGATAAAAAAATTCTTGACGCGCGTGGCACGCCATTCTAGCGCAAGAGGTTTAAAGCGTTTCATTTTGAGAATGTGCACTGGTATGCTTAATTATTTCCAGACGATGACGAGCATACTCGACGAAAACACAGTAAACGCACTTGCTGTAAGATCGAGTTAAAGTTACATTTTTTGATGAGACACAATGTTTTGAAAAAATTTTAATTTTATTGGTATTTACGGTACTTACACTTAACGTTTTGTTTTTTTTTTTTTTTTTTTTTTTTTTTTTGGCAGCGGTGAAAATTTGATATCTGAGAATCTCGAGTCGTGAATTATACTATACAGTCGAATAACTCTCGGCTAACCGACACCGGGTCACTTTCGACCCGTATCTGAATTTTTACTATACTTGCTTTGCACCTGACTTTTTGGCACAAGATGTTGTCCAATAATGTTTATAATACGTGGGAGGAGAGGACTAACAAACTTCAGTAAGTAAAAGTAAAAGTATACTAAAATTTTATAAACATATCTTTTGTTTATGTACACTGCGTACATATCTTTGCATATAAATCGTAAACATTTGGCACTTTTGGTACCATATTTATTATCATTGTCTATACATATATATAGCATCAAGTTCTGGGTCAACGGTGACCCGGTGTCGGCTACGCGATAGTTAAATCGTACAGCATTGATTACACGTAAAATGATTACATGTAAGATGACTTCTTCCAAAATGTTTGCATTTTAAATTCTCTTCTGTATCAGTTACGTATTCTACTTTCAGAACTTCCACTCAATCGATCGAAATGGACGAGCGTACGGAAATGCACACTCTTTTCTGAGTCTTGGCTTCTCCGTCGTCGAGAATTTTATATTATTCTATACGTTGTACGGTCAATTAAATTGTACGATAATATAAATAATAAATGACGAAATGCGTCTTCTCTCAAAACGTTCGCATTTTAAACTCCCTTCTGTCTGATGCTCATAAACCGTCCTATCTCGAAAACTTCCATCCAGTCGCTAAAGGAAAATAGAAAGAGAGAGAGAGAGAGAGAGAGAGAGAGAGAAGAAAAAGAAATAAAAAAAAAAACAATACCGACTGCTCTCTGTCTACCCCGGTAACGACGATAGTAGATACTGTCGCGTGTGCGCCGAGATCAAAGTATGCATCGAGGCGTCTCGCGTCAAGCCGCACCGCGGCGAGAGTACCTCGGTAAATCAACGACGCGGACGTGGAGCAACGCGAACAAAAGCTTACTTTGGGCGGCCGCCCAATTCCTGGGCTAAACTATTTAAAAACAGTAGCAGTTGGTACTTTGTCCCGCGGATATACTTGAAAAGCGCGGCGAGACAAAGGCTAACCGGTTGATCCAATAGAGGTCCTTCTGCCGGCCAATCTGCGCGGGCTACTCGCTATCTTGCAAAATCAACCGGATTATCCTTTAACGGGGCTCGGCCATCTGTGCTCCGCTGTCCAAGCCTGACGGCGATTCGTTCGTTCGTGTAAGGCTACCGATTGATCGTCTCTGGCTTCAGAACGTGACGGATTAGCGGTGGTGGATCCACACCGGACCCGATAACGTCGCGCAACGATCGTCGTTGGCCTGGCCGGCCAAGAGATTTCGTGCCTGTCGTGAACAAAAATGTTCACACGACGTTCCGTGCAACGATGAGTTTCCGTAATTTGATTTTACAATTTCTAAACAATTCGTTCGCGGTAATTTTTGAACGAACGAGGGTCAAATTGCGACACTTGGATCAGCCAATATTCTTTTCGCGAGGAACATAATTTTTTTCAGATTTCACGGTGAGTTGCTGCATTTCCTCGTGCGCGTGCGCGTTTCTACGGATGTTGAGATCCAACTATTTATTGCGCGTACAAATGCGCGTAAATAAATTCATTCGAGAAGCCTGAGGTTCAAGTAGAAAATCGTAGAAAATCAAAGCAATCCTGCAAAACGAATTCTCGGTCAATAACTAGCACTCTTCCCGATTTCAAGGCACAACGGAGATTCAATTAATCTTCGTGGGAATGTTTAACGTTCCAAAATCGATCTGCACCCTCTGCACGCGAGTACAGTCGCGTTAACAACAAAAATACCGTACGTCCAAGACCTTGAAACGCGACGCAATTACACGCTTTCAATTAGGCGACGGTATCTTTTGTTGATCAGCGTCCAAGTGTCTCGTAACTTGGCGGACGATACCGCGCATCGAGCTCGCGTCCGTCGCAGTCGCGATTGTCCTGGTGGCAGCAGAACCACGGAGAGCACGTCCGTCACGTGCAATGACGTTAAGATAACGCGAGCTTTATGGCGGCGCGTATCTTTCAATCGCGGCACGCGGTCCGCACGTGATTCCCGCGATAACGGGACGCGGCGCGGTGAAATTTTTCGCGAGCGGCTCGAACGCGAAGCGACAACCGGTTTTTCCCGTGTTATTGTCTGGAAACCGCGAATTCGCGGTCGAACGCGAGAATTTGCAAAACCGTGCGCGCCCGCCGCGCGTATCCTGGCTGCTTGAAACACGATAGTAAAACTCTTGTAAATACCTGTCTCACGATGCACCGATTTGCACTGCGGCGATCCGTGCTGTATCTCGTCCTCTCTGTCTGCCTGTCTCTCTGCTTCTCGCCCCTCTCCCTCTCTCTGTTCCTGGCAAACACGCGCTCTGGTGTACCTCGTGCCGCCGGATGCCGTAACTACACTGAAACAGAAATATCACCAGGGGTGGTCGCGTGAAAAATGCCATTCCGCTCCGACCAGCCGGAAGCGACGCGCGTATGTACATACGCGCGAGGCTGCAATAACGGAACAGCTTAAAAAGTCGGCCGGCTTGACGGTGCGTGTCTACTTAACCAACTTAATAAACGTAACGTGCGAGCAACGTCTGGTGAATGGGCCTGAACGCTCTTTTATGTCGCCTCTCCGGCGGCTTTGTGCCCGGGTGTCGTTTTGTCGCGCGGCTCGCATTCACCGCGGTAACAAGCCGTAAGCAGTCGACTAAACTAGTCCTATTGAGATACTTGAAAAGTAATCTAGCAGGGATTGACCCTGTTGCTTGGTTCGCTATTCGTGAACCGTTCGTTTCTACTCTCTCTCTCTCTCGCGCGCGCACATTCTCCGTTTCTTCGGCGTTACGAGCTTTGTGTTACGAGGGAGGATGCGACAGATGAATCGAGGGATTCGTTAACACTCGAGAACTATCGACGACCGAAGCATAAAATTTATGGCAAAGAACACGAGCTTCTATTTATATATTTCAGTAAAAATCATTCAAATCTATGGAAAATTATCAGTCACTTTGATAATCCCAGTGATTAACCTCTTGCGCTGGATTGACGTACGCACGTCGATAATTTTTTATCCTAAAATTGCAATTTATTTTGTTTCCTTAGTTTCAACTATATTTAAGTATAACCCAGGCAAAAGAAGTAATAAATTTATTACTTCTGAATAATTTCTATCCACGGATGTCACACCTACGAGTTCAAAAGAAACAGAAAGCGACGAATTTATTGTATACGGCTCGGTCACTCGTTATGGTCCGCGAACCAGTTGCCAGCGCAACGGGTTAAGATCCAAGTGCGCACTGATATTTCGTAATATACATGAAAACGATCGATACCTGTATTTAAAGGATATCTTACGATCGAATGTACAGTAAAGGATCAGATGAATTTTCGTGTGCTTCCTTCTATAATTGGTACTTTATTATTTACTTTATTATCTGTAACTGTTATTTTAAATCGCAGACTGTACTGTTGTTTCCCATGCACCTGTATAACTATAATATATAATAATGATTTATTACAGTCGCGTTACGAAATTATTCACGCTCACTTTCGTAACGTTACACGTGTATATATACAATTTTGAGAAATTAAATTTCTGCTACAGAGCCCAGACTCCTCTGCTCGCCGACAACTGCTTTCGACAAACGACACAACGTGTAATCAATCAAGTAACCTACCAAATAAAATGCCGACGAGCACGCGAGGGAAAACTTTTCGTGAAAATTGGAATCAACTTGGCGCGGCAAATTAAAAAGTATCGAACGTATGAAATGAATGAAAATCGTTAGGACGTCGAACGGGATGCGCGATGAAAACGACAGGATAGGAGGGAAGGGAGGTTGACGGAAGCGAGAGGAAGGTATACAAATCCAAGTGCGACGAAAATCCATTCTTCGCGGAAGCGTCGTCTTGGCGTTTCTCGGCTGAGCGAACAGTGGATTCACCAGAGATACGTTTAACGCGTCCCCTAATGGCTCGTTACTATCAATGCCACCGCAATCCGTATCGGAGACCAACTTGGCTGCCGCGTTTCCCTCATTGTGCCATCGGTAATGCGCCCTTCCTCCGGTTCCTCGCACAAACGAGGCCTCAACCTCTGCACCTCGATAAGGATGACGCTTGCAGCGGAGACAGAATCGAGAGCCTAATAGCGCGTGTGAACAATGGACGCGCGTCGTCATCAGTGCAACTGCCGCGGAAAGTAAATTGCTGCTGTGACCAGCAGCGCGATGTCTTTGTCAATTCGACGCGGCTCAAGACGTTGTCGACTTCCATTTCCACTGTGTTCTGCCTAATTAATCTCGTTTCTGATTCATTCGCAGCTTCTAAGCATCGTGATCGTCAGAAACAGTGTGAATCCGGAATTATCAAAGTGGTTAGAATTTTTCAAAGAAATCTAACAATTTGAATGGCTTTTCTTGTTCTTCGTTGTGTCATGCATAACATTATACCGTGCGTACAAAACTAATATTCTTTCAACGTATGAGATGTTTTTGCATATTTTATACAAAGACTGACAGTTCCCTATTGTTACAATCAAAATTTGCTTTTTCAACCACAGCTACACGATAATTTCGTTTTAAATGTAAAACACGAGAATTCAAAAGAAGGCTGAAATTTTGCACAAATGTGATTGCGGCAAGAAATAAGACTTCGAGAAATTACATGACATGACTGACGACACATGATTAATCGATTAATATGACTAATAACTTTGACTAATCAATGATTGATGACCAACGATTGACAACTAATCATTTCAAATAAATTCTGACTAACTATTAATCATTGATTAAATCGATCAATTTCAGAATTATTTCAGTCAACAATTAATTTCTCAATCTTAAGAATATTTCACTCAATGATCAATTAGATGCCAGTCAATATTTAATTGGGCAGTTAATCTTGAAATTATTTCAGTGAATGATTAATTAGTCAATCTTCAAATCAATTAATGATTGATTAGTCGAGCTGGAAATTTCAGTCAATTATTAATTAGTGAAATCTCAGTCAGTTATTAAATTTCTAAATTTCTAAATTAATAATTAATAGGTACTGCCAAATTTTATAACATGTGTATTTGAATGATTCGAATGTTTTATATATTTTTGTACATTACCTCCGCATCTTTGAATGGTCCAAATATAAGTACATGAAAATTCACAGTCTAATGGTGATCACTAAAAGTTTTATAATTCTTAAATCTTTTAAGTTTTCAGAACTTTTATAAGAATACTTATAATATATGCTTATAATAATATTAAACTTCAAATTTTCACGTATTTAAAGGTGGAGAAATGTATAAATAAATTCACTAAGATATCGAAGTAGCTAACGTCAATTCCAACGAAATTATAAAGTTGCTTTCTTCTTTGCAGGAAGATTATTCCTTATAGTAAACAGTAAACCCGAAAATTTGTAATTTTGCCTAAATGTAGTTCACACGATGCTAACAGCGGATTTTTCTTGCTGAAAAACCATCGTAAAAACCCCCGGGGATTATCTCGAATATCTGCGAAACAGTATGAGATGCAGAATTTCCGGGTTGCTGAACCTCCTCCTTGTTAGCCAGTTGCACATTTTCGAAAGTCTATCCGGATCCAAGACGCAATAGAAAAAGAGAGCACACATACACACACACACACACACCTGGAACATCTCAATATCCGTCAAATTCAATTACCAGCCCCTTACCGGGTATCAAAGATGGTTTATTTCCTTTGAGAGAACTCATCCCCCGTCGCAACGGGGCACGCTGCCAGGCCAGGCATTAAGAAGATGAAAACCGGTCAGCTATTATGACTAGAAATGAAGCTGCGCAGTTGTAAGTAAAACAAACTCTCGGCGAGGAGGGTGAAACACACCCCTGATGCCGGCAATAATAATCGTCGCGTGACGAAAGGGGTGCCCCGCTCTCTCTCTCTCTTTTTCTCTCTGCAACCCTGTTTCGACCAGGTCGCCGTTATTAATACCTAGAGAACGAAACAATTTCGTAACGTAGCCTGGCTTATTATAATCCCGCCTTTATACGTTCTGTATATACGAATCTTCCTCTTGGCTCGGCCGCGACCCCTTTTTCGTCCAACGTACCCCGCCCCTTGTGTCTCTTCCTGTTCTCGCGCGCTCTCTCCTTTTCTTTCTTTCTTTCTTTCTTTCTTTCCACCCTGCCGTGACACCAAGGATTACGCGCGTTCCACCGTCGAGGTCACCGAATTATTTTGCCTCGCAACAGCCCAGGGGCTCCCTTTTCTCGGCTCAGCGAGCTAACACGGGAATGTTCATTTCACGCAGCCCGACGATCACGAGTTTTTTTTTTTTTCTTTTTTTTCCCGGGGACAACTGCGTGTTCTTAATCCGGCTCGAAGCATCGAATTTTCCAACCCCGTTGCCTCCATCGACGGGAACGCCGGGTCCCGAAATTAACCGAACGAAAACGAGCGGAAAAACTCGCACAACCATTACAGATATAAGGAAGAGAAGCAATACCGACCATTTCGAGTCTCTTTTTCTTTTTTTTTTTTTTTTTTTTTTTTTTTTTGAAAAAGAATTTGAATTTTCATCAATTCATAAAAAGTCAAATACCTACGAAAATGATTACAGATAAATTTAATTTGTTTTTGCGTCGAATCGATCGCGTCAGATTTCCCCGAATACTTATGCCAGGTAAGCATCAGTTCAAGCTCAAAGGGAACTATGAAGAACGTAAACTCGGATAGAAAAATTCGTACAGACGTTTCAGACGTTGAAATGAGAGTTGAAAAATCCTTTAGGTGAATTCTCGCATTGATATATGTAGCAAACGCGTATCATTTCGTATATCTCTTTATTTCGTGTTTGAAGAATCCACTTATGCTCTACTTTTCCATTTGAACTTACAAATCCCACCGTCATAACGCCGCTTTCTTTCGTGAAAATTGTTTTTAAAAGTTTATGAAACGCGCATGTGGTGTTGCGTGAAAGTTCCTAAAGTCAGTAATCGTTTCTATCAACGTCTGTATCTGCAGATGTTTCCAACGATTCATATTTCAACAATATCAGTGCTGTTTATAACGTGAATTATAATATTATATCAATATAAGTACTATTAATATTAATATTAACTGGTAACAGTGGCATAATAGCCAAACTGTTACACACATAACTTCACGCGTGATTTCCGAAATTTCTCGACAATGAAACATTAAGATTTATATGAAACAAAGAACGTTAAGATTGATACCTATTAAATTCTTTTCGTAAAATTAAGATTTATGTCAATTTATTTCGTAAAAAAATTATTCATTATATTCGAAATTATGAATGACTAAGTACTCTGTAATTGTATTCGAAATGAAGAATTGAATCAACTGAAATAAATTGAATAGTTAATTTTTAAACAATATTGAATAATATATATAATAAAAATTGTATAATATATAATAATAGTAATATAACAAAATAATAATTAATTCAAATTTCTTAAGAAATTTAATGACAACAACCAAGTTTTTATTTACTGAAAACTCCCATCTTTCGTAAAGATATACTTGATATTTGATATGGATAAATATAGAACGCGAATTAGAAAAATAAACTAAATTTATTCAAATAAAAAATTGAACGTAAAAGTACCGTTCAGCTTGTTAGATAAAATTAGACTTTTGAAATTAATCTTAGTTTCTATTCAATCCAAAATATAAATTTTCAATAAACTGCTGAATGAAATGAAAATCAAATAAGAAAAAGAAATGTTTCTTTATACGAAATCCCTGATCTTTTTTATACAGGTACTGATACAAGATATCTTATTTGGTAATCAAAGTTGCTATTATACAAATTGCATATAAATATGAAAGTTCACATAATAATATTCAACGTGTATTTAATGATGATATTACGTAATAACATCGAAGCCACAAATAAGACGCCGATATTGCAACTATACTTACACATGATCCCACACAAATTGATCGAACAGTAATTAACATCCGCGTTAATTATACCTAACGCTATTAATACTGCATCTGTTCCTTGAAAGGGGAACGTAATTAATCAAACTCGAATCATTCGTATATATATATACGTATATGTGTATACACACATAATCAATGAATCAAAGTATACGTGTACGTGTACATGTACAGTATATTGGAAGTATATAAGTTGTATGCAAAAACATTGGAAGATTTGTAGCAACTTTTCACAGATAGATTGTAGAAACATGTTGAAATTTCACGAACAGATGCAATGAGATTCAACTATTATGTTCAAGTTTTATTACTGACATAGTACAAGTTAATATTTATAGCAAGTATTTCTAATAAATTTTTACTAAGGGGAAAATAAATATTTCCATTTCGAAGAACTGCATTCTCCGACATTAATATAATTTTGCAAATAGATAGTTTAAACGAATTTTATATCCATTGAAAATATTGAAATTTTTCAAAATTTACAAGCAGTTGTAAAATATTATATATCATATATTATATTATATTATATATATTATATATTATATTATATTATAATTATATATTATGTGATTATAGAAAATAAAATACATTATAGACATATTAATTAATACTATGATTGTGACTCGAAATAAAGAACAGATAACAGAATAGTAACCTAAACTATAGTAAACCTAAACTATAGTAAACCTAAAATTACAAGTAAACAGATAAAAATCTACGAACGATGGAGAAAGATTGGTTAAGTACAACAACAACTCCGACGAAATCTGAAATTTCGCACTCGTAGATCGACGAAATCGAAGCGACTGAATTACGCGCGAAGGACACGTTCGTTCGAAATACTATAATCGCCGCGCGCGTTAATCCATCTTCTAAGTTCTCCATTATGGAAACTATGGAAATTTACGTACGTTTAGTCACGCGTGTGCTCGCGTGCTTGCGCGACATCGTATTTGTTGAACGTGGACAAGCAACTGATGTTTACCTTCGACACGAATATCTTCGATCTGATGATAGCTTTCTGTATATGCATACGTACACTTGTACAAACGTCATTTACGTTTAATCGAGTGCATCGTCTGCTCTCGTAGATATTTCAGATTTCAGGCGGGAAAATCGCTCTTTGCAATGTTAACGACTCTTTCTCTATTAAAATGAGAGGATTTCGGAAATTTTTCTTTTCTTTTTTTTTTTTTTTTTTCTATTCAACAGAAACATCTGTTAATAAGAAAGTCAAATAACACAGATTTCTGTATTTGACTCCATAATTTGCATTACTTAAACTTTATAGTTACCTATTTAAAAACTCATGGCAGCTGCACCTCTAAATTCCTACATTGTTACCTCCATTTGAGGAAATTTGATAAATTTCCAATTATATAATTATATAGTAATTATTTAACATTATATTCTATAGTTAGATTATCATAATTGGGATATTTTTTTCATTTATTTTTTTACCGTTCTTTATTATAATTAGAATTATTGGAAATTATATTATAATTAGGATTATATAATTGGAAATTTATAAAATTTACCAGAAATAACAATTTCACAACTGACTTTAAGAATTATTAAAATTCAACCAGACTGCTCAATTCATCTGCACCTTCTCCAATCAACAGATATCTTTTATTTCTAATCCTAGAGGCTTTGCTTCGTTTTATTTACTATCTTTTATTTTTAATCTCGAGAGCTTCGTTATTGATCTATTCCCCCTCGCTTCGAACAACTCGAGCTAGAAGAAACGTCGACGAAGACACTGGGTTCGGCAGGAGCTTCCTCAAATCTCCGGGCTTTTCTTTCGCGAATTAACTGGACGAAACGGTCGAGTGAAACACGAATTACCGAGACTCCAGGCGTAAACGATAGGATGGATTATCGCGTAATAATGCAATTTCAGACGTATTAACAAACACGTCGTAGTTACGAAGTTATTAACGACTGAGCTGACTCTGTGTCCGGAATACTCGTTCACGCGTGGGATTATGGCCACGCAATCGCACCAGCTAGTTACGGAAATTACGAATACGCGCCCGGTACATGATGCGTCGATACACTATGCGCCTTGCGTGGCCCGGGTCGGCAAACCACAGGTCGCGCGCCAATTTCATCCCACGTGATTACCGAACATAAGGGGAGCGTTGAGTGTTGCAATAACAACTCTAAATAACCCTCTGTAATCAGAATTTCAGTTCACGTTGCGTGTATACACGGCTGCGTATAGGTCGGTCGCTGAAAGACTGAATGATATCAAACAGAAGTAACTTTTACAAACACGTGTTTTTTAAACATTTTATTATTTTATTTGGAAATATAACTGATGGATTTTTTTCAGTATTATGTGCTCACAGATTCGTGCTTTTTTAAATCCCTGTGACCCAATATTATATGTACTTGAAACGGGTGTGGGAAAATTGGATGAAAAATCGTCGATATGTTTCACTTTGGAGAGATAATCCCTTAAAACTTGTGTATGATATTTTTCGTGCCGATGATATCATACGATTAGCTTGTTATATGATTTTTATATTTTACGATTTTGTAAGGGAGAAAATCCCTTAAAATTTGTTGTATTTATTTTTTTCATGAAGTTAAGTGTCGACAATTTTGCTGTCGTACTTTTTTTTTTTATAGAATAACTGACCTCGCTGTTGCGAATGAATTTTGTGACACTTCGAACTATTTCTGTATTACATACTATCCAAAATGTAAACTGGTTGAAGTTTAATTTGTGATTTGGGTGATGCACAAATTTAGCGTATTTTCATTTTTGATCTGAGTTTTGTACCGGTATAAATAAATGAATTCATTTAATAAACTTATAATATATTGCATTAATATTAACTTGCAATATATTATATTACAATATTAACTGATAAACTTCTAATATGTTAAATTACGTTTAATAAACTTATAAGTTTACATTGTAATATGTTAAGTTAATTAAATAAACTAGTGATTTAATTAAATACAATTTATTTTATTGGTATGGTTAGACACTTATGAAAGAAAAAGACTATTACTTCAATTTAAAATCTGAGAATTGATAAACTGTTTGATACTTTGAAGTATTATCGACAAGAACAAAGCAACAAATAGGACGAAATAATATAAACATATCGCAAGATAAAAATATTTGCTCATAACGTGATTTTCCAATGACACGAGAGAATATTGTAATATTTGAATTATTCAGGAATTTTTCAATTTCACTCATCTCTCGATTCATCAAAAAATTAATTCAAATGGAATAGAAATAAATTCGATTTGAATTTGTTTGACGAATTAATTTCTTCTTTAACATAAATTAAAGAATCTAACAATTCTCTTAGTCTGCAATTGTGTTTTCGTTTCAATAAATTAAATTGCTTGGATTTAATTGAAATTTCTTTACCAACGTGAATTTTTAATAAAATTCTGCTTATTATCATATTATATATTAATTGTTATTATAATATTACTATATTAATTTTTTATTTTATTATTATTATAATATTACTATTTTAATTTTTTATTTTATTATTATTACTATATTAATTTTTACATAGCAAGGCGATATTCTTATCTCGAAAAAGAACAAATTAACAAAAAGAATCGATTGTTATGTTGCATAACATAATATTCGAGAAAAAAGAAAATAACGAAATATAAATTATTAATAAAGTTTTCGCGTGACAAACGAATGATTTACGAATGATCGAAGATCGAAGGATACTCAAACGACACGTTGGCTCAAAGTCACTGTCGCCGATGAAATTCCACTAATGCACGGGCCACGAACGAACGTGTTCACGAAAACGTTCTTTAATCCAGCGTGGCGACAGTGATCAAAAGGGTTCTATTCGTCTCGCGTTTCTTCGTTGGCTGTTCCTTCGATCGGCTCGTTTATCATTCACTGGAAAAGCGAATCACGAGAGACTGAAGCTGAACGGTAAACTCGCCCCTGACGCAATGGCGAAATAGAGTGAAAAGGAGGGGAAATAAATTGGCGAACGGGTTGATGCGCGGACCAGCGATGTAGCAAGGTCGTAAAATCAATCACGCGTGAAATTGTCTCGTTTCTGGCGTTGAAACAAGCAAATTGGTAGAAATATGAGCAGATAAGAGCTCAAGATTCTATTAAAAAAAACCGTGGGAAGGAATTTCTAAGGCTGTGACAGCTTGTGTACATTGTGTGACGTCGCAGTACCCGCACACAATCCCCAGTATTGAATGTAGTTCTGATCGAATAACAAAATCGTGTAACGAACGGAGCGAATTTTTCTGCCGTATTGTTGTACGTTATACAAAGCATTTAAAAATGCTTTTCTCGCGCGAATGTCGCGATACAGTGATAAAACATTTCAAACCAATTTAGCTATAGAAATTATGAAATGTTTATTTTATTTTGTAAAAAATTAGTAAAACACAATTTAGTAAAAAAAATCAACTTAGGTGTTATCAAATTCTATTTTTTTTTTTTTTTTTTTTTAAATATTAGGACTAAGAAAAGAGATTTTAATTATTCGCATAATACTGAAGCTTATCGACACAACATGGTTTGTCCAATGATTTTCGCTGTGAAATATATATTTGCTACATTCAGTATTTTTTGTAATTTTGTTACAAATTTGTTTTCAACTTTTAATACGATCACGACAGTCGAGTGTCAATTTCGATCATTTCAAAATGTTTATTAAAACGTAGATACGTTGTGGGTGTATCATTTTTAATAAAATAAAAATAAATAGTTTTATTCGGTATCGATGCAGCGAATAAACAATTTAATTGTCTCATATCGTGCTATATTACAGACTGTACGTAATGATGATGATTCTATTTATACAATTGAATTTTGTGCCAAGAACTGTGTGTAATAATTATATATTATACTAAGTTATAATAACTTAAACAAAATATTATATAATACATAATATAATATTAATATAATATATAATTTATAGACTAATATGTAATGTGTATAATCGACGTTTCAACTCGATTATATTAATAATTGATGTAAACATTAAATAGAACGAAGGCATTATCTCGAATGTCAAAGTTCGTTTGTGATCAAACAGTATTAAAAATTCAAAAATTGAGTCAATGATAATCCCATTCGCTATTCAAAGAATTAACATAGAACCGAAGCAATTTTCTTTTCTTTTGTATTAAAGATATTTCTCCTTTCCCATTTCTCAATTTATGGAAACAGTAATTGAAGTTTGTAATTTCATTTACTTATGTAAACGAAATATTCTCAATCAAACTTAAGTGATTATTACCCATAATATTCGATTATTCCTTCGAATTTTCGTACCAACTATTTTATCAAACTCTTTTTTTAATGATAGAAATAAATGAAAATGTATATATAATGCTACATTTCGTCCACAAACTGGACTAATGAGATGATTCTAAAAGCATGTGACGGCTGGAAATCGTTCTGGCTTATTATATCTTAATGAGATAATTCGTTTTCGGGAATGGTATAAACTGCAAAATTTGATTGCTGTGGCGGAGAATTTACGAGTTTCGCGCAAACCATTTCATCTGACGACGAGTATTTAAACATTAAACATTAAGATGAGCAATATGCAGCACGTCCAAGCTGAAATACCACCTAACGTTGAAATACAACATAGCTATATTTGTGACATAACATTTATAAATATTTATGAAATATTTCGTTGCATACAGTGATTCTGTAAATTTTACGAGATGTATTATTTTCATAATATTACAAGAATTAATAAAATTATAAGAATAACATTACAATATTCTTCTAATATTATCAATTCTTACGATATAATATTTCTATATAATTTTCTATAAAATTATATTGATATCAAATGTATAAATAATATGATTATTAGAATGACTTGATTTGATCAAGCACGTTTCATTCGTTCATTATAGCTAAAACTATCGTAGCTAATGTGTTTGACCATTATAAATGTGTTAGGGCGAAAACTACAAAAATCCTGTTAAAACATTTCAATTAATAGCGTAATCCTGTTTGAAATCGTGTCACTTCACAGTGAACGGCATTTTTACTTCCAAAACAAATGACGATTTGCTTGCTCGAAGTGGTAATACTGTATGATTCAACCGACAGAGTAAAGCAGATATTAAGTAGTATGTATCAATTATTCACGACCCTTCCCTCATAAAGATTAGTACAAATTAATTTTGAAGGTTTTCTATTGTGAAACTAAATACCAATTAAAATATATTCTCGCGTATTGTAAATAGATATTCCTAAAATCTATGACTTTAGTAGAAATATATTAATAAAATATATAATTTAGTGAAAATATATTAATAAAATATAATGAAAGTTTTATGTAAAAGCAAACGTGAATAATGATAGATATCATTATTAGTATTATACATTATATTAGTAGTGTAATATTAATAGTATTATAATACTATTACTACATTATACAGTATATAATACTATATATTACTATTATTATAGGTAATAATAATATACTATTATCATTTATAATAATATACTATTTGTTATAAATAATAATAGTATTATACTAATAATAATATTAATAATGAAATAATATTATACTGTATTTATAAGAAAAAAAGAATAATTTGTACATTGAAACTGAAGACAATTAATTTATACTATAATATTTTTCATAAACAATAATATAAAAAATCTAAAAATGTTAAAATATAGGAACGACCGTTCTAAAAACACAAAATGTTCTATCTTTAAGGAAATAAACTACAGCGTACAATCGATCCTTTCAATCGTTTCCATAACGCGTACAAAATTTTCTGTCATCAAATCTTTGCGTCCACGATATTACAAAATTATTCAACGTTCTCGTCTTTCGATTTTCCTGCTTCAAGCGATATCATTGAAATCATATTATAGTAGATCGCGGAAAGTTCGAACACGAAATATGAAGCTGCATCAGTATTCGAGAAAAGTTATCATTTTTTTCAAGTACTACGGCTCATGGACAAAAAATAATCTTTATTCGTTTTTATTTTTTTCAATTTTTGTTCAATATATTTCTACGTGATATCACTGCTGTGACTGTCATAGGAGCTGACATAAACTAATTATAAACCAGTTAATTTTTCGTTTAAAGAGCCAAACAATAGATCTTTTTTTTTTTATAATATCAATATTTTTAAATTCAAAGATTTTTTTTGTTAAGAGCTTCTCTTGGAAGAAAACTTTAGAATATTACGTTTAATGAGAGATTCAATATCTAAAAGTGCATTGGATATATTTTATATTATAATTAAGCGTTGAGAAAAAGATCAAAAAATCGTTTAAATTTCTTAGTCGGGGAAATTGTAGGTAGTGTTATTTAGTGTTGTTTTGGTGTATATTTTGCTAGTTTTGGCTTTTTTCCGAGATTAATTCTCTCTTTCAAGGAGGTCTCAACTTGAATGTGGCATGCTGATCTGTTTTGAAAACATACAAAATTTTTTTTCGATCGATGATCATATCGTAGCAAAAATTAAATACCGACGTATAAATTTTACTGTTCAATTGATCTTGCTTTGAACAAGTTTCTTTGAAATGCACAGAATTTGAAATAAATACTAAAATTATTTTAAACTGACTCTGATAGTTTCCTCATTTTAGAAGATGATTAAAAGTCCCGTAACACGGGAGTGCCTTAAATTATACAAAAATACTCTGCAATTTAAACCAAGTACACAAAGTAATAATCTAAATTTTATATCTGTAATTTCAAGTATAAATTTTCAAGTTGCAAAATCACGGACGAAAAATTCAGCAAAACCGACGTGCAAAAATTCGTAAAGTGAGCCATTGCTCTCCCAACAGTTTTTCAGACTATGTCGAAAGTTTTTCTATTTGTACTGCCAAATCTTAAATTCTTCAACCGGCGAAGCCTATCACACACTGCAAGATTCAAGATGAAGATCGTTCGTTAGGTTTCATCCAGTCAGTGACAGTGTCACCTGTCGAGAATACAAACTCCGCTGTCAAACGTTGTTGAATAAAGTCGTCGTTCCCAAATCAATTCGACGTCACGGTCGTCCGAAACTCGGAGATTCGACTCGGGAAAGCAAGCGATTCATCGAAGCCTTCGGTCTCTCCGATGGTAGATCGAAGGCCACCATCTTTCGAGGTCAAGCAACCGAGCCGAACGATAGCGTTATCCGCAGGAATTTCCACGAGAGACGATCTTATCGATAGATAGCTCCAGCTCACTCTCGATCAAAATCGCGGAGACAAAGAAAGAAAGAAAGAAAGAAAAAAAAAAAAAGACAAAAGCCCCCCTTTGCCAGGAGAAAGACAGAAAGAACTCGTCTTGACGATGGTACGTTACTCGTTGTTTCTCTTTTTCTTTTTGCCGACTGTCGCCAGGAGTGACCATTCTGCTGTCGCTGACAGTTTTCCTGAACCTCGTGGCGGAAAGCATGCCGACCACCTCGGACGCTGTCCCTCTAATAGGTACCTATCATCATCACGCAACAAACGCAATAGTTCGCGCAAGCGTGTGTGTTTTTTTTTTTCTTTTTTTTTCTTTTTTTGACAGTTACGTTTTCTCTCCATGTAAATAAATATTGTTGCACACGTGCACCGTGTTCTGTCTGTGCCTTTTGTCGTGTTTTTTGAACGTGAAGTTCGCCACCTCAATTTTTCCCTCAAGGAAAACAACGCGAGAGAGAAGTCGCGTTCTTGGAAACGGGTAAGAAACCCTCGAGGGTCGTTCAGACGCGAGAAAGGGCGATTTTCGTCATCTTCATTGGACTCCCTAAGGTGAATCGCGCTTTCACGATGGACGGGTGTAATATTGGGGCGAGGGAAATGGTGGAGAGCGGCTCTCTTGTCCGAACATCGAACGCTCAAACGTCGAAGAAATTGCCCGGCGCGTCGCGATTACACGGCTGCCTTCGGCGGTGAAACGATTTTCACGCTGTCCTGCTTGTTCCGTGGCTTTCCGTTCTGCTAGAATAACGTCAATCGCGGCTTGTTACTTGATAAAAGGGTAGTTTCATCCCTTGACGTACGAATTTGACCGTTTTAGTACAGCCAGGGGCTGTTCAACACGTTGATCGCCGTGTCTGGGTGACGTTCTTAATTCTAAACTTTCCAGGCGTGAAATGATGTAACAGTGTTTAATAGAAAAATTAGTTTTTGACGGTAAATTAGATTTTCAAGTTAAACGAATTAAATTGTCGAACGACGATGTAATATAGTAAATTGTCAAATTATTTTGAAGAAGTCATAACTACTTTATTTATATAAAAATACATGATAGTGTAACAATGTCGTTTGTGATATATTGGAAAAGATTTAAAAACGAAAGCTGGCTAACATTTAGGGCCTCGTAACTAAACTTGGCAAAGGTAATTTTTATATTTTAGACTGTGCAATGTCGTAAACACAATACTCGTGAACAAAATTAATAGAAAGCGATGAAGGAACAAATTAATAATGTTGTTTTACTTTTAAAGAGACAGTGGAGTGAAAGAGAGTGATTATCTTTTGCTTTTTCTTTTTTAAATAATGTCTTATTATCTTTTGGATAATGATTCGACGTATCGAAATTGTTGATTCTCTTTGTTAAAGTACAATTTGATGAACTCTTTTGGAAGAAACTGTTTTAAATTCAATGTTGAATAAAACGTACGAGATATCTCCACGATTAAAAAAATATTGAACAATAATTGCAATCTGTTCCTGCTGGAATTATGCACTAAAGCAACAAATCGAACTTGTCGTAGTTCAATATCTTTCTTTTTTTCATCATTTTATGTTAGTGATATGAAATACGGACACTTAATAGTACAGTTTATAAAAATGTAAAATATAAACTGAGGATAAATGCTTCGCACAATTGCAAACGTTTTTTTGATGAAGATAAATTGCTAGCAAAGGAGATAAAAAATGTAAAATTCCACCGTAAAACAGTATTTTTACGTTTTTCTCGTTTAACAAATTAAGACGAGCATATTCATCACAACGAAATCTCAATTTTCTGCCGCACGAAAAAAGTAATTAACATTAAAAATTGAAATTTTAATAAAAAAAATGAAACATACTCGAATTTTCGTACATTTCAGAATATTTCGAAGCAAACTAAAAAAAAAAAAAAAGAAAATAATAATAAAATTCGTTTGAGAAAAACTAGGGTAAAATTGTAATTTTCCGAGATTGATTTTGAAATGCAAAAATGGAACTACACTCAATTATCGATCGATCGAATTACGCAGATAATATAATACTTGGTTAACTTAAGCGTTTGTTTTATTCTGAGAATGTGCACTGGTGTGCTTAATTATTTCTAGGCAATGATGAGTATACTCGACGAAAAGACAGTAAATACACTTGCTGTAAGATCGAGTTAAATTATAACGATAAACATTTTTGGTGTTACTCTGAAAAATTTTTAATTTCATTGGTATTTATGGTATTTACAGAACTTAATGTGTCATTTTTTAAAAGTAAATTCCATAAAAAAAAACCATTAAAAATTCAAAATGTGGAGAAAGGAAGTCAAATTTTCATCAATTCGTAAAAAGAAATAAAAAATGAAATATCTGCAAAATTAAAATGATTAGAGATGAATTTAATTTGTTTCTGCATTGTATCGATTGCGACAAGTGCATGTTTTCTTGATTTCTCGATTTCGTTGCCTTGGAATATTTTAAAACGTGCTTTAAAAATCGCAAATGTATGTAATTCTTTTATATAAATTTTACAATAAATAACAAAAGCGAATTTTCTTCTAAACGACGAGTATACTCAACATAAAGGCTCAAACTAAACGATCTTCTGGAAAAACCTCCATCCAGATTAAGTCGAAAGATAATCGCTGTTATCGATAGTCTTCCAAAACTCTCGAGTCTCGAACGCAATGTTAACAAATTTTTGCACGCCTGAAGTCTCACAGATCTAAAGTAAAACCCTCACGATTCGCGTCTCGGTTTTCAGCGTTTCCTCTCCGTTCAGTTATTTTCATAGCAGATCGTCGGTTTCGCGGAAAGTCGAGAAGGGAGACGGTCATCTTTCGGCCGTAACGCGATGTTTCGATGCTGTCGTCCCAGCTGGAAAAGTGCTGAAGGCTCGGCGAAACGGAAGACGCCATTAGCCGAGGATATTTCGCTCGGTTACTTTCGCGGGGATTGAATTTTCCTTCCGGCGGTTGACTTCGCCGGGAAAGATTAAATATCTGACGGCTCTCGTCGATCGCCAGACGCGAATCAACGAAATTTGTAAAACCATTTAACCCCTTAAAAGCATTTATGTCGAGTACACTCGTCACGAAAAGATGAAATTTTTTAGTTTAATGTCGAGTATACTCGTTATGTAGAAGAAAATTCGCTTTTACTATTTATTGTAAAATTTATGAAAAATTTAAAACTTCTAATTACATTAGAAAATTTATATTATATTATATTATATTATAAATTTATATTGTAATTTATGTTATATTATTATAAAGTTTACTACTATAATTACATTACAATTGCTTAGTTGATTTACATTCGAATATTCGTTCGTACGTTTTTTGCCTGGTACGATGCGAAAAATTAAAAAAAAAGTATTGTACTTTGTGAAAAATAATCGTCGTTCTTAAACAGATTTCGTCCAAAGGGACGATTCAAGGAAACGTCCAAATCATTTTAACTGAGCCTCGACGAATGGGACGCAGCTGTAATAACCGGCAGTAATTCAAGCAATTCTTGCTTTAATTAGCAATTTGCTTTAATCAACCTCGGTTTTAATTGGCTCCCGTTACTGAAACATCGCGTGTTGCAACATTGCATTTCAATAGCAATCTTATGGCAGAATTTTTCGGTGAGAATCTCCAAAAGACGATGGATTGACGAATATTCAGCTCGCGACCCGGATATGTCAATAAAATTCAACGGATACAAGAACTATTTTTCTTGCTGGTGTGTCTGGCTTTCTCGTTTTGATCAATCACCCTTGAGGGATTTTCACTGTGAATTATTCAAGCACACTTTTTGCTTAAAATCCATCCCCTTCGAAACGTGTCGTAATTGTCAATTTTTTTTTTTCGTTGAATTATTTTCAAAATTGATTTCCACTCTATTTTGCTGCACCGACGAAGTAAACGAAATTAAAAAGATTTTAACGACGAAATATCGAATTTTCAGTGACACGTATTTATTCAAGTAATTTAATAAAGAAATAAAAATTACTTTCATTGGCAAGTATATCACTTCGTATAATTTCCTTAAGGTTTTTATTTTTTTAATCATTTGCACAGTCAAATATTTAAAAAGGAACTAAATAGTTTTCTAATGTTTAACACAATGTAATTATATTAAATTCGCATTCGTTTCGATCAATTTAGTCAAGTATAATTTATAACTTCAAGGTAACTGAGTACAGTGTAACAGAATTACACCAGTTTCTTGAAATTTTCACTTTGCTCCTAAATTTCCTTTTTCAACTTCACTCGCGAATTTTCAGTGACACGTACTTATTCAATTAATTTAATAAAGAAATAAGAATTACTTTCATTGGCAAGTATATCACTTCGTATAGTTTCCTTAAGGTCGGTTTTTTATTTTTTATTTTTTTAATCATCTGCACAGTGAAATATCAAAAAGGGAACTAAATAGTTTTCTAATGTTTAATTGCGTTATTATGTTAATGTAATTATGTTAAATTCGCATTCGTTTCAATCAGTTTAGTCAAGTATAATTTATAATTTCAAGGTAACTGAGTACAGTGTAACAGAATTACACTAATTTCTTGAAATTTTCACTTTGCTCCTAAATTTGCTTTTTTTCTTCCCTTTCATCTCGTTACCACTGAATTCTAAATCCTTGATTCAGTCACATCGTACCTACTGCTACATTTCAATTCGATTAAACGAGAGATTTGAATTTGAAACTCGCCCGTAATCGAATCGCCCTGTTATTGCAATTGGAGGGATTCAATTCGTAATTCTACGCAATTCCGAAGAAAATACCGAGACACCTCGGTCACGCGAACATTTTTCTTCGAAAAAAGAGTCGTTAAATCGCGTTTTGCATACCTTGTGCAAGTTTTAAGGGCCATTGAGGCCGGCCAGGCGCGTCCCGGAAGTTGTAACGCGTTTACGTCGGACAACTTTCCTCCCAACGTTTCTCGGTGCAAGTCCTTTCTGCGGTCCGTCGGACACATTGAACATCCAGAACCGTTTTCTCACAATAAATCTCAAAGCGCAACCGAAAACATTTTTCCTCTATTTAACTCTCGTTCGTTTTCTACGCCAATTTGACACATTTTATAAACATTATAATATTATACTGTGCTATGAGTAAAATACAAGCTGTCCCATATGAAACTAAGCAATTTTATTTCCTCTCAAGCTATTTGCTATAGAGAAAAATATTTCAAATGAAATTCAAGCGTCGTTAACGTAAGCGGCGTGTTAAATGATCTTGAACTTGAAAGTATACGGTTCTATTAAAAAAAAAAAAAAAAAAAAAGAAAAGTCACCTTGAAATCTCGGAAGCATGATCATCGAGGCAAGATTTGTGGCTACCATAAGATGGCCCCCCTCGAAATAACGTAAGTTTCATTTGAAACATTTTTCGCTATAGCGAGTAGTTTACAAAAGAATTACGTGGTTAGCCTTCTAAAGGACACCATGTATAATACAATGACTTCCATTAACATTCGAGCGCTAAATTATATTTTGTAAGAAGGTAAATTATATTTTTTGCTTTAACATTTTTAAATCCAGCTTCAAGTTTTAAAATGAGTCCACGTTACGATTTATTATTGTACGATTTCTTTTTAGTGTCCGAATATTTACAGTTGTGTTATATAATATTATATTGTTACGATTATAATTGTATTATATTGATTTCGGATTCAATCAGATTAAAAACCCATATTAGAAAAATATTATTCTTGTATCTGATAATATCGACAAATACGAATCGACACTATTTTTTAATGTTTCTATTCAATCGTGGGAAAACGTAGAAAAAAAGAGCATACGCGATATTCTCTAAAGAGATGTAAATGCGAAATGAATTCACGTACATACGAATATTTTAAAGAACACAATTTATCGCGACACGTCTTTAGTTTTATTATCGCATAAAGATTAACTCAGACGATCAGAAAGTTGTAAAAAATACTTTATTTATAGATTAATTGTCTTAGATTATTTTTTTATTTTTATAACTTTTTTTTTACTATTTTTAATAACTTTCATTGTACTAGATGGTTTGACGTATGTTTTCTAAAAAATTCTCGTTTCTTGATTAATATTATTGCTCTAGTAATATTATTATACGTGTAATAATTAAAGGTCTATTGATATTTTGATAATAAAAATATAACACATAGGTGCAGCAAAATTACGTGACATTCATTTTTTCGTTAATTATTTGAAAAATTAATTGAAATATCTTTATGAAAACTACTGTACGAAATATAATTTTTCCATTATCGATATACGAACGTTAATCACCAAACGTATTATATTATTATATTTGATGGTAGAATCGTTTTTTTAATGTAAAATTGTATTCTTTTTCTTTTTTCGACAATATTTTCTGTTTTACAATCGAACAGTGTTTTCTTAAACAACCGATAAACTATAAAAATAAAATTTAAGAATAAAACAATTTATTAAGTATAAGTGAACGATCTCTTCGAATCAATTTCATTTAGGTCATTTCTCGCGAATACTAGTGACTCCATTAAAGGAGACGTGCTGAAGTATCGATAACCAGAGGACAAAGGATAACGAGAACGGTGATCGATCTTTTTCTTCAAGGAAATATAATCCCATAAAGCAATGCGTATCCTCCCATTTTTAAATTCCTTACGATCGATCGAACGTATTAAACGAGAGCTCTTGACAAGCCATTATTGTGAATTGCAGAACGAAAACAAGCGGAACAAGCAGGCAGACGTTTCAAACGAAAATACGATCGTACGATTTCTTTCGCGTCGACTCTTTTTCTTTCTCTGAACGTTCCCTTTCTGAACCACTTCTACAAGAATAAGCCACCCCCTCCCCCCACAGGCTTGCGTTACATTAATGTTTTAGATTATTATCTCGTCGTATTGCCCCCACAATGTGACCTCACGACAAGTACCAATAATCTTAGTTGCCTAAAAGATGTATGTATTAATACGTTGAGTTGTTAAAAATTGGAATGATATTTCAAGTAAAATTGTAAACCACTGTAATCATACGACTCACGCGAATTTTGACACATTTACGTAATTTATTTACGTATAATACTTCGAAATCTGAAGAGTCGAGCCGATTGTTATACATCAGAGCGATGCACCTGGAAATTGAATATTTTGATTATGGTGACAGAAAAAAATGAATTAAGCTTGGTATCGAGAGACGCGTGTAATCTAATGTCAATAATTATTTGATCATCGTATAATTTCTAATATATTGATAAGTTCATCTCGATATTTTTTACCAAGAAGAAAAAGTATTGATCTGTATTCATGTTGAAGAGCTACTCGTTATATTGCCATTGCCTTTCGTACGATACAAAATTAAAATTAAAATATCTATCAAGCTAACGCTATTTCGACATAATTCGATCAGTACCTTTTCGTAGGGAATGTAGAAATGGACTTATCGATACATTAAAAATTACATAATTATATCATATATATATTATAATATAATATTAATATATAATATATATTATAATATAATAATATATATAACATAATATTATTATTATATATATTATTATATATAAAATACATGATTTTATATATATATATAAAGAAAAACCGAAATTAATCTCTACAGATACAGATACGTTCTCAAAAAGGCTTTAATTAAACCATCAAATTATCACACGTCTCTCAATATTAAACAGATTTAATTCAATGCCACCGATAAATCGAGACATTCAAATTTAAGTGTCTCGTCCTCTCTCACCTGTTCAGATTTAATTTTTTTTTTAATTCTTTTTCAAAATTCATGTAACTCAATTTTCCAATTATCTTAGGCACCCGAATTATTGGTACTTGAGTTGTTCGACCCTTCTTGAGAGAAACGTGCACGGTTCTTGTTCCTAGCGCCCCCAATCTCTCTCTTTCTCTCTCTCTCTCTCTTTGGTGTACTGTATTAATTGTTCTCACTTCTCGAACGAGCAAGTTCCGTGTGTTTAGAAGAACAAAGTTAACTTGATTGTCCCTGTGTCATACCTTAGAGAATCATTGGTAGCATCAGAATCTCTAGGTACATTACGTTGCTGTTGTTAATTGCCTGTTGAAAGGTCCCCATAGTTGCCCCCCCCCACCCCCAACAGCCTGCCGTTTCACCCACTTAGCGGTTTAGCAAGGGATATCCCGTCAGTAAGTTCAATTTCACGGGCTGGCACGCTCTAGTTCCTTTATTAACGCGAGTCGAATGTTGTTTTTCCGGTTTTCTCGCGTGAAGAAATAAAAAAAAAGAAAAATACGTCCCCGCCGGATCCATGTACAGTTGACGTTTCAGCGCCACCTCAGCTATCTCGACAAGACACAAGGCAAGCCCACACGATGTAAATGTAACGCTCTTGTTTTTTAAACCTTAGATTGACGTTATAGATGTTTGTTTAATGTTGTTTTCAAATCGATGTGTTTTGTTCGTTGTTATTAACGTACGAGAGGAGACAAAAAAGTTTGTCAGAAAATGGCAAAAGTCCTGAGACGAAAGACACAACGTTTTTACAGCTTTTATTATGAAATGACGTTGGCAATCCTTTCCGTGTTCGATCATCGTCGTCTAATTTTAAATCACGTTTGATCGCCGGTTGTGTCAGTTATTTTGGAAGAAACTTCACCAGGAACAACGTTTGTGCAGCTTTCGATGTTCACAGAGACTTTGACGTTCAGTCGTTGTCGTTACGTTAACTGTGAAAGTCAATCGTCACGTTTCAAATTTTTACGGAATAAGAGAAGGAGCCAATGAAGTGACAAAAATTGTTACACGGCGGCAGAACAAAATATACTCGACAGGAGATTGAAAAAATTAATGATCTCGTCTGAACGACCTTCGTGATGCGCCTTTGTTTTAAAAAAAAACGAGATCATGTGCACAGCGTAGAAGCGTAATTTATTTGCAGCTCAGAGCTACAGCCTGAAAGAAGTGTAGACACTTCTGAAACATTATAGCGCTAATCAATTTAGTTGCAAAGTTCTTTAGAGAGTCTAATTGTGAAGAAATAACTCCAATGATAACGAATGGTTTTTACCGTGAATAAATTATTATATAATTTGGAAATGGACTTTCAAAGGTAAATCGGACGGATATCGACGCAGAGTTCTATGAAATTTATCGCGCATGAAACTGTTTTCGTTATGCAATCGTTCGGGTGAAAATCGAAAGCGACGAAAGCCGTTAATCGTCATTGATTCTTCGTTTCAGCGCGGCAAATCGGCCGGCTTGAAATGTTTGAAAATTTTATCACGTTGACAAACAGTGCAGATTATCACAGGTATCGTGCATAATTCATTATTCATCCTTGAGGAACGATTTTTCCAAGCTAACCGAACTTTTCGTAATCTTGTTCTGCACAGAACAATTAACCAACTTCGTAAATGAGTTAGGAGAATTTCACACGTTGACCGCCACGCGAGTTTTGTATACTTCCTCTTTAGGAACGACTGGGCAGTTCGAAATACGCTTTGTTGAAAATTCTTTTATCTAATTTATTAGATTTTTAAATTTTTTATTTTGATCCTTCGATTTTTTTCAAATTTTTTGACACTGAAAGGCGTCACCAAGTGATAGTTGACGTTCATTAGGTTGGTGCATATGAAATATCGTTTATATGACATGCTATGAACGTGCGATTATACGTTCGATATCAGAGAATCTATCGTGGATAATTGAGAATACTGATTCATCGCTACGTTAGTAAATTTCGCGGAATTTTTTTCGTTTCGAATTGAAAGTGTTAAAGCCACCAACAAAGGTGATTCTGTGGCACGGATGCGACTCGTTTTTGAGATTCTCACGCCAAACCCTGATTCAACAGAAAGTAATCTTAATAATTAAAACAGTTCTTTTATGGTTATATGAGTGAAGATCAAGCTGAATCCTTTCTAAAAGATTCAACAGAAAGCAATCTTAATTAAAGCAATTTTTTTATAATTATATTTGATTGAAGATCACGCTGAATCCTTTCTAAGAAATTTTTTTGTACCAATGGTAACTTTGTGGGATTATAATAATCTTTAAGTAGAAACACTCTAGTGTCTCGTCGATATTTCGTTGAAATTCCAAAGGAAATGGGAGAAAAAAAACCGAAATGTTAGAAATGAAACTTAGTTTCAAGTTATGGAATTCACAGATCACTAATATTATTCGTATATCACTAACATTATTAGTTCGTGTATCTTTTCTGATTATAAAATCTCTTCGATTTTGTTTAAACAATCTTTCGCCCTGCGAATTTCAGAAGCTGACAATTTCCGAGTCCTAGTGAATTTTTCAACCCTAGAATCCGACCGATTAGCTGCTTAAAAAACGTTAGACCAAATCACGTGGAAATTACTTCGATTAAATACGTATGCACGTACACACGTATGAGAAAAATGAAAGATATTACGAGGAACAGAAACTACTAATAGTATTATTAGTTTATTAATTGATTTAAATCGAATTCCTTTTGATTTAATTAAAGGTGAATCAGAATTAGTTTCAGGATTTAATTTAGAATATTATAAAAGATTATTTATTTATATTTTTTTACCTGAACATATAAATTTATTATTTGTAAGAATAATTTTGGTAATAATTTTTTATGGTCTTTTTGAAACATTTTTATTTAATTTATTTAATATAATATTATTAGTTACAATTCAAAGTGTTTTAACTCGTATTCGATAATTATATATATATATATATATGTTGAATTATGTGGAATTATTAACTTTAATTTTATATTTAATAAAAGAATTATTTATATTTATATTTAATAAATATATATAATATTTAATAATCATTTATATTTAATAAAAGAATTAATTACATTAATTAATTTAGTTTCGTCTAAACTTCAATCATTCGACGTCTCGTATGCACCAACCTAAACACTGTGCGTGCCAATGAGAGCAATAGAAAGCGATCGATCTCCATCGCGTCACTCGACTCTCTCTAACGTTTATTGTTGGCATAGTTAATATTGATTTGTCCCTTTACGAGGATTTACAAAAGAAAGGAGCATTGAGCTAGAGATATCAGAAGCGGTGGCCAGCGAAAGAGGAAGGAAAGTTCAATTAGAGCCTAAATGGTTCGACCATAAACGCTCAGTTTCCCTGGGAAATTCGTTCGTCAGTTTCTCTCTGTTCCCAGACGACAGTCAGTGGTCAGTCGCCTTTTTTCCAACCCAACGATCCAGCTGCGGTCGTCCTTCATGAACACAACCCCCCTTGTTCGTTTTTTCCCTTCGGTCGTGCCAACCACCAGAATGACCAGCAGCCGCTGGTCTTCTGCGACACCTTGAGAACTTCTGAAAATTGCTCCCAGCTGACAGCCCGACGTCCGACGACGAACTTTCGTTCCCAGGCAATTAGCGATGCGCGTGCCGGGAAATTAGTTCCCCGACGAGCAATCGTCGAGCAATTCGGAGCTGTTGATCGGGAACAGCCAGGGGAGATGATTCTCACAGGTATGGGGTGGGACGGTTTGTTAACGAACGTGGAATCCGTTGCCAATTAGGAGTCCCTTTTGGAGACGTCCTTGACTGTGCGGAGACCAGTTATTCTCGCAGCTCGTTGGAGAAAGATTCGGCTGCTTGCGAAATGAGGATTCTTCGGCGGATGGGATTAAGAGGTGATTGTTGCGCTTGTGCGGAGATATCGACTCGAATCCGGATCGAACTTCACGTGGTGCAGGCTTCGTTTAAATTAGGATTGTCTATTTACACAGAAGACGATGGATTTCGTAGGAATTTTGTGAACTGGCGATGCATCTCTGGACGCTTCAATGATTTCTCCGGAAATGTGTGAATTGAATCAAGTTATCTCGTCGTCGATGTTGTTGTAAAGGCTCATCTGTTTGAGAAACTAGGATTCTTCGGCAATTAGAAAATTAAAAGATAATTGTCTATTTTCTAGAATTGTTTGCTCTAGAAACATTTAGAATCTGTTCGATGTTGTATAGTGCAGGTTTTGTTATTTACAACTGAATAATATTCTTATCGCCTCGTGCAATGACCGACAATAACTCAGCGAAGAAAACTCTCTCATACTGAGAACTTAATAATTTAAAACTGACAGATAATTGCTGTTTCTTCATATTTTGGTGTAAGTGTTTCGCGCACATTTCGAAGCTTTTTACGTCACAAATTTTTATACTTCGCACACTAACTGACAATATGATTCACAGATGGTAAGCAACAATTTATTTTCAAGATCATTACAATAGATTTTCCGCATCTCACATGTTAATCAGTGGTACAAGTCAATAATATACTCCTCGTAAGAAGACGAGCAAATTTTATAAACTTTTAAAACTTCTAAAGTATTCATACCATTCATTAATTAATAAACCTATAGCATATAAGGTTTTGTATAAACTAGTTTCCATAAAGTATTTTTTTTGGCCAGGATTATAATAATTCGTCAACAAAATGAATTATTTTAGAAAATGTCATCTATGTTCCTTGAGACAAACTCGTAAATTAGAATAGTATTATTAAACAAGCTATCGTTTCGACACTCTACCTCTATCCCATTTCCAAAATCACCGGAATTTCATTTCCTATTAATAACTTTTGTTTGTAATTCATTAATCCTCCATCTATTCCTTTACAAAAGCAATCTCAAAATATACCAAAATATGTGTCATTGACTGAATTAAATTCTAGAATATTTAAGTTAATCGATAGTCAATTAATTAATCAATATGATTAATAATTAATTGCCAATCAGTTATTAATTAATTTGTCCAGTTCCACATTATATCCCATTTTATCTAGAATATCAATTAGTCTATCTTCATCTAGAGAAACAATAGTTAGATTATATAGATTTTTGATCATGTTCAATCGCTTTGTCAAATTTAATAGATGAGTATATTTATAAAGATATTGCAGGAAAATTATAAATTACCAATTCATCGATCTCACGATAAAGAAACTTCTATAAAATCGATTCATTTGGACTCGACAGCGAGACGAGACATAGTTTCGTTTCTAATAATAATATCGATCCCATCTTATTATACTTTCAACCAACATTGATCAAAATACGCTGTTTATTTATTTATTAGTTTTCACGTTAAAGTCGAAAAATTAGACAAAACCCTCGTTTCGGTTTACTCAGACGTCGATAAGAAAAGAATAATGAGAATAAATCGGAAATAAAGCATCATTTCATTCAGAGGAATCGATAGACGTGCCGAACTTGTAGAAAACATGTTCAGAGAGAGAGAGAGAGAGTTTGCCAAATTCAAAGAAATGCAATTTCATTTTGCCAGCCCTCGTCGCCAATCACGTTCAAAGCATAATGGCGATTATATTGCCCCCGCCCCCTCCGCGATCGCAATTGAAATTTTCCTCGTTCGAGGGAGGAAAGTGTCGCGCTAAATAGAACCAACCAGTTCAACGGTCTCTTCGGTTCTCATTATTCGGCAATCAAACGCCATTATTTTCCCCGAAATCGACGTTGGTCCCCGGCTGCAACGACAAACCGCAGCCGCGTCGCGACATTTGCAACAGCGAAATCGAAATAAATCATGACAGCGGTGTTCCCGATAACCGCGGTGTCCGCGATAAACAAAAAAATTCGGTCGATTTTTCAACAAGAAGGGAGGGGGGAGGGAAGAGAGAGGACCAAATGGGCACTCTGTCTCGAAGGATCGAATAATTTCTCGACTCTGGTTATGGCAGCTGTCCCAGCAGGTTATGGCAATTAATGTTATCCCCGTGAAAAAGCGAAATCTTCTTTGTCCTTCTGGAAAAGTGCTCGATAAGAGAATCGATTTCCTGTTTTTCCTCTGATTTTCTCCGTTTTCTTCTTTTTTTTTTTTTTTTTTTTCGTTCTTTTTTCGTTCCATTCAGTTTCGGTAAACCTTCCGGTAAAACTCGGGAATCCATTTTGCCAGTCCTCGACGTACCTTTTTATTGTTATTATTTTTTTTTTTCAGTGCCTTTACTGAAAAAGTTTTCAAAGGTGGCCTGAACGGAAATGAATAACAAAGTTAATTTGAAAAACTGCATCGGGTATGCCGAGAAACTAATTAACTCCCTTTCTCGTGTCGCTGCTTTTGTAAATTCGCATCGATAGAGACGGTGTGTTTCGCTTTTCAATGCTGAACGTAGGTTCAAAGTTTTTTAATTTTCCTGGATTCTTACATTCGATTTTTATAACAGGATATCTTCAACTTGGAATTTTGATCGTTTAATAAATTACGAGAATATATATTAGAATACTAGAAACATTATTCGCAAAGGGAATTTAGCTTGAACGAATATTTAACAAAAAAGTTAACGCGCTTAATCCTTTGAGTGCTTTCTGAAATAATCAAACGCGAAAATATTTTCTATGTGACACTTTTGTGCACGCAATTTATATCTTTGCGAAGAGGTGATTTTTTAACCACTCGTTACACGTCACCTGTTGTAACGTTCCGTTGTAACCTCTTAACTTTCTTCCCAATAACTGTTTAACACGTTGATTGTCACGGTAACTTTCAAATATCAGTATCAAGAAATTAAAGGATCGAGGAATTAAAATTTACAAAAGACTTACAAATTAAAAAGAATTTTAAAAAAGATTTCTGAAAAAGAATTAAAAATTTTTGAAAACTTATAAATTAAATATTAGAAAAAAATTAATTAAACTAAAGTAAACTTTTATGCACTGAAGAAGTTTTCAACAACGCGAAATATTGGATGCTGTAACAGTATATAACAATATACTTCAAACTATTAATCATTTCTAAAATATAATGTAAAATATAAAACTCGCATGACGGTGAACGTGTTAAAATTCCCAAACCGTGTGTTACACCCGTAATAATTGGTAATTTCATTTTCATCTATAGCATAAGTCAAATTTTTGCCTGTGTGTGTGTTTTTGCTCAACAGAAAAAAATTAATTTGTTTTCACACGCTTGACACGTTGTACTTTCAGGTAAAAACAAAATGCAGAAAGAATGTGAGGTGTGAAAGAATTGAAGTTCGTTGGATTTCGAGAAATCTATCGAACAAGTTTTTCATTCTAGAAAAACCTCCCTTCGCGGATATGTCATCGCGTTTCCATCGTTTCCGTGTTCACACAGAGCGAACTTCGCCTGCACGGGTCTCAATTTTCAAAATCAATTTTCAGTTTCGAGTTTTAGTCTTAAAAACAATTTTGAACATCTGTCCTAACCATGTCGTATCAACGTCTCGAAAAACACAGCACGGTTGTGACGTTCCAGAAATATTCGCGATTTAAAAATTTTTACACGCGTATACAGTGATCACTCACCCACATCTGTAGTTTCCAATGAAATATCTTTTTACTTTGTTTGACACACGATGGTTTACAATTTGATTTCATTTGTATACTACATCATTTCGTAGCATATTAATTAAGCATTGAATAAGTGGAAATTATTTGTAATGTTTGTCACAATTAAAGATAATAGTTAGAAATCAAACTTTTACTGTGGAACTCTTTAAATCTTTACAATTTTATTTTCCATTTGCCTCCACAGTGTTCAACTATGTACAAATATTACAGCTTTCTTAACATTTTTAACCAACATTTTATATTCGTGATATCAAACTTTTATTATTACCTGAAAGTATTACTAAATAATTTAATATTTAATTTGGACCCAATAAAGTGATGTAAAAAACATGTAGTTACAATAATATACAAATACTGTACAGAAAAAATACTTTGGTAAAACGAACATTCCTATTACAATAGGTAACTGAGCAGAAACTAAACACGCAGTCAATTAATGTAGAACTAAGTTTGTAATTAGTAATTCGAAAAAGCTGGTTACACACTGTTACGATGTATCATTCCGTAATAATGTTCGAATTATTTTTAACGAGGATCTTTCTAATATCACTCTTCCGAAACAAACGATTTATTTCAACTTTGAATTAATCGCGTTAATGGATAGTTTTTGTTGTACGATGCGCGGACTAAGCACTCGAAGGATTAATCTCATCTCTCTAGACAATGATTCTGCATGTGGGTCACGTGCAAAGTTCGTAGGTATTATGGGTCAATTCTCCGAGAGAACAATTAGGAAAATAATCTCCACGAAAGGGTGAATTACAAAGTATGCAAAAGCTATACGTACATGAAGTAATATCGTCATTAATTTCAACCAAATTCGTATTTTTCCATTTTATGTTAGGGAAATATTCTGTGCTTTCAATTTTATACTCTGCACGCTTCTTTTCAAACAGAGTTTACATTTTTCTCCATTTTTTAAAAATTAAACATCTTTCTCGAAATTCATCGACATCGAAATCATTTTATTTTCATTTCTCTTGAGTTTCGAACTTGTAGCTATTTGTTTAAAATAAAATATATTAAATAAAATAAATATAATATAAAATAATACATATTATTATAATAATAATATAATAATATAAAATAAATTCAAAGTCACGTTTGGAAAAATACACGATACACGCGTGATCGTACACAATGTAGTAACTCAGAGAAGAAGATGTCGTTTCAAACAACTGAAACTTCAGTTTCGGTAAAACGGATTAAGACAATACAATTTGTCTCATAGCCGAGCATTAGACACTGCGATCGTCCATAACTTTCTCTTTTTCCTATAATTACCGGGATCTTTTATCACCTTCTGTCAACTATTTCGGTTATTTTTATTCACTTTTACAAATGTTAATACGCGCTTCACGGAGTGTATTTCACGAATGTTACGCTTTCGATAGCTTCCGTACGACTGCGGAGCATAAATATTCTGCCTCGAGGCCGCGCAACATTTCCGTTTTCGCATCTCGGAGAAATTGCGTGTTTGCATTTTCGTCTTTGTGCTTCTGAGAAATTACGTATTTACATTTTCGCCTTTGTATTTCTAAGAAATTGCCTTTTCTCGACATAATACTATATGCTAATACTCGCCCAAGGATATCGATGTGATGATCTACGCCCTGAAGAGAATCTCTACTCCACGTGACGTGAGAAAATATAGAGTGGTGCTGTCTTTTCGTCCCGGGCACTGAATTTCACACGCAACACCAAAGTGTACCAGGTCCGTCTCGATTGTCCATTTATGTGTCATGTGTAAGTGTAATTGCTCAGAAATTCGCGTCTCTCCTCCTTCGTGATTTCGTCGGCCACGGAAGCGCTCGGAGCGGGAAATTTTCACACCATTTTGCGAGAAATTCATACGTAATCACTCGCCGCGTCGTTTATCTCCTGCTGCGCGCAACATTCCACTTGTTTCTTACCGGGGCGATCCATTTATTAATTCGACAACGACGGTCGACCCAGTTCCCCGCTCGAACGCGAAACCTCGACCGGGAATAATGCATAAATACCGGGCAAGAAAATGGCCGCCCGAGCTGATACACGAGCACCACGATAACCAAGCCCCGAGACGCGTCTTTGTGCTGATATATATATATATATATTTTTTCATTTTTTCGAGCGGCTTGAACAACCGGCTCGATCAACGACACACACGGCCTTGCAAATTTATGCGAGACAAACTTGCTGCCTCTCCTCGCGCGGAACAATCTCGACTCGGAAGACGGGCCATCAGCATTCAAGCAGCGAGCTTTTATGCGAACCTTCGTCGCGTGTACTCGCGTATGCATCAGCCTCCTGTCGACGTTGTACATCGTGTAATATCGCATTTGTGCCGATAGCCAGTTTTCGAATAAACTTCCTCGTCACAAAAGTCGAGAATTGTATTTCTGAGAAATAGAAAATAGAAAATTACGCCTGCCACTGATTTGGGCTTCGTTTTGAACTGATTTGAGACGGGCGAATTGATTGAAATATCGAGCTGTTGGTTCTTTCTTGTCGCTTCTGAAAAAATTTGGCTGCAACGTGTGTTTTATATTATAGGTTAATGTGATTTAACAATAGACTAATAATGTGGAAAGAACTTGAGTTTGTTTTTTTTTTCTTTTTTTGCTTTTAAAGACTGAAATAGAAAGAAAAAGGAGCCTAGAAGTGTATGACAAATTTTACGCAGGCAAAGTTATTAATTATATCATATGATACTATAATATATTATTATATATACATATATAAGTGTATATAAAAAGTATCATAGGCTACTTTCAGTAAATACAAGCAGAATGAAAACCTTATTTATTTTATATAGAGAACACAGTTTTTTTTTAAAGTTATTATAATTATTAATTTAAATAAAGCCAATATTAAAAAATTAGAATTACAACTTTCAATGAAACGTAATCCGTTGAATATCTTGTTGTACTTGCTCTTTTACCAGAAAATTGGAATTTATGAGATTAATCAAACACTTAAAATTTGTAACGTGTTCTTTTGTTGTTGATTGTTCTGAAATTGTCAGTAATTTCATAACGACAAAGAGAAATATATATATACATACATAGTACGAAAGTTTTATATTTCTTCATTAGCAGCAATATCAATGCATACTTTAAATATTACATTTTTTTAACTATATATATAATATAAATAAATTAATCCTAATAGCATTATAAATTGATTTATGATAGAAAAAACTTAGTTTAAATGAACAATTAGTTCGAAACAATTATAAAACATTGAACAATAGCTTTAGTTCGAATATATTTAAATTAATAATTTTTATAGTGACTTTTAAAGAGTTTTATTATATATTTATAAACAACAAATAAAATTTTCACAATTGTTCTTAAATTAATTTATTAGAAAATATCACTTGACATACATATATATATTTATGTGTAACACTTTTCAAAACAGGCGATAAAACAGTTCGTATGTTCTCTTTGATCGTTTCCATTTTTTTCCAGATATTTTCACTTCAGAGCGAAATTTTTTTTTATTTCAACATTATCAATTTCTTTCTTCATTTCCGTTCTTCCAGTTTTCGTTTTCCCTCTGAAATTAGTCACGCACATTTTTCACGCCATATTTCCCTCCTCAGTACCCACGGCGTGTTCAAAATTTTTCACGAGCAATTACACTTTTACTTGGTGCAGCTGGAAGTTTCGAAACTTTAATGGACGAGTGGAACCGTGCAGATTTAAACTGCTGTAATTAACCACTGTATATGGTACCGAAATGAATCGAACAAAAAGCATTTTTTTTTTTCTTTTACCTATCGTTTTAATTACATACAACACACGTGCCTTTGTTGACTTTTCTTTCTTTTGTTTCGTTAAATGAACAAATTTTTCAATTCGTTGTATCGTCTTTTAGTGTTTAAATAAGTAGATACGTTCATTTCTCCAAGAGATGATTATAAAAATATAATTGATAGCAAGTAAAATTAATTGAGACACATAAGGCTCGTAACTTCCGTTTTAATTAATTTAAAAAACACGTACAGGCTTGTTCACAAAGTTTAAACATGATACAAAATTACACAATCGAAATTTATATAACAAAAGCTACTCGTCAAAACAAAAATTATTACGGATTTAATTTCATTCAATCAAGTTTAACAAATTTAATTCCTTTTAACAAATAAAGTAACAAACCTTAAACTTTTGACATTCAATTTAACGAAGGTAATGTTTAAATGTGTTTTCAAATGCGTATAACATTGCTTGGAATTTTTTCTTTCTCTGAATCAGATAACTAATGTTATGCATTTTTCTATAGAATTTTCCATACAAATGTTAGTCGTCATTATGTATTTTCACAGTTGCATCAAATTATGATATTATAATTACTTTACGTGAAGTAACTGCGTCGTTTTAACTTGATGGAGTTGCAGCTTTAGCGATAAATAGCGTACTATGTTAGAGGATTTTGATTATAACTATAAAAACATATCGTACAACGTTGACGTTTAAAATTTTAATTTTAACTGTGAAAAGACATAATAATGTCAATGTCAACGATTATTAACGTACTAGTTGTGTTATTCTTTGTGATATTTAAAACTTTGTTAGAAGCAAATCATTAATAAACGAGCTAAAATCAATAATTAACGAGAATTTATGTAATACAGTTTACATTCGTTTATTATATCTGATTATATTAAATAAAGAATTTCATTCGTTACATTTGATTGTAGGTCGAAACATTGCGTCAACTGAGAATTAAATAAATTAAACGTAGATATATCATTATCACAGAAAGATAGTTGAAGAAACATCCCTTCTGGTTTATCAGTCAGAGAAAGTTTCTAAAATTATAAAAATACATGATCCTGTTTCATTTACAATAATCAAACTAACGTAGTTTTCGAAAACAGCTCTTGCATTTTCTGAGATAACTTAAATACAATAATTTAAATAATAAATATATAAAAATAATTAAATACGTAATAATTTAAAAACAGATGACACATCTTGAATTAATTATTAAGTATCCGTACATCTGACACATTTCTGCATAATTTTTGTACTTCTAAATTACCTTTGAATCCAATCTACTAAACAACAGCACAATGTACAATTTTATAAAATTACTAGCAAAAGACATTGTACTCGGTATTTGAATTGATCCTCAATACTTGAAAACTCGTTTCAATTTGAAGACTTTATCCCTTTAATCAGACGTTGTAATCGAAAATATCGTACGGGTATTCGAAGTTGCCCGATCTTTCCCCTCGTTCGACTCGATTCCGCAAACACACGTGTATAGGGTGGAAAGAAAAGTTTGTCCGTGGCTCTCATAGACAAATTCTACACCTTTGATCTGATGGAAATACATGTAAAGAACCTGCCGCAAAATTGATCTTGACTTTGAATTTCAAAAAAAATTTTTTTTTGCATTGTATTCTATTCATTACGAAGGTAGAACTTTTCCAGAGAACCATAGGTCGCAACTTGATAGTTTTTTTTTTTTTTTTCTTTTTCTTTGGAAAATGGCAAAAAAATTTCTTAATCATTTAACATTGCGGACGCGTGCATTCCATACTGTCACTTTGGTTCTGGACACGTGGATGTAATGTTTATATTTCGAATGTTAACAGTTTGTTTTATCATTTGATTATTTAGACTCGTACTGATGCTACAACTATGATAAATCAAACTTTAGTGAAACCTAATAGGAAAATTACGCTGAATAGACATCCACGCGCCTAGAAATATAAAGTCGCTGTTAGCACATACGCGTCCGCAGTGTTTTTGCCATTTTTCAAAAGAACCATTAGGTTGCGACCTATTTTTACCATTGTGATAAATGAAATACAATGACAAAAGAAAAATTTTCTTTTGACCTTGAAATACAAATTTTGCGGCAGGTTCTATTTCTATCGAAGGTATCCATGATAGCCAGGGACAAACTTTTCTTTTCACCCTGTACATACATGCGCATACACGCCGTTTTACCTAACGTTGAACGTTGCACATGTTTCAATTTCCATCCTAGTTCGGCAGCCGCGATATTGAATCCGAAGATTCGAGCCCGGTGCACCGAAATCAACCGACGGAAGAACTTTTCGAAATATCGGGGGAGGCAAACCGCGAACGAAACACGGCTAAATCATTAGAGTTTTCGCGATAAAAATCGACGCGAAGATGCAGTTGACAGAAACTTCACGTCGACGTCGAAAAGATTATTTAAGAAAAATATCAAGAAAATTACGAACGTTGCAGAATTGCGTTTTCTGCGTTTGTTTCTTCTCCTTGAATGAACTTCATGTGAAACGAGCAATCATGACACAGAAAGAAGTAATTTTAGGGTGGACATTGAGAAAACAAAAGTGATTTTAATATTGCTTTTACGCCTGCCGTTTTCTTCTCTTGTTTCGTTAGTTGCTACTGTGTTAGCTTTTTGCGATCTATTTTCAGTTTTCACTTTGTCGAATTTTACGAATGATAACTCTTCTCAATGTAAAAGAAAATAAATATTTTACTTTATACATCGAACTTATCAGAAAGCTTAATTACCTAGCTGCGAAGAAGTATGAAAAATAACATCAATTACGTACGAATTATAATGAAAATTGGAGAAAACTACAGATAGAAGAATTCATAAGAAACCAATTTAATGTTTAACTCCGCGTCGTCAATTAATCTTTCTTTTCTAACTCGAAATAACACTTTCAGCTTTTAGTTTAATTTAATTTATTAAAAATAACCAAAAAATGGCATATTTATTTGGACAAAACACGAAAAAGACAAACACAACGTTCTTCGAATTTTTAATACCACACTGTAACCTTTCGTTCATACATATTATGTGTTTTGACACCTGTTGGCCTTGATATAAAATATGATCATTAGTTCATGTTGTTGTTAGGCAAACAAATTAGTCGATTTGGAATTCGTATTTGCATTGATAAATGCTTTGTCGAAATTACTTCCTAGAGTTAGAAGAAAATGATCGATCAATCACACCATTTTCTGATTTCATTATATCGTCTTCATGTTATTAATGACATGAATTATTCTATATAATATAATATAGAGTATCTAGAAGTCGAGAACGTAATAATACTAGTGTTAAAATTAATAATTAATAATAAATTAACAAACACTAAGACTAGAAATAATTTAATTTCACAGCTACAATATTAAGTTAAAATTGCAAACCTAATAACGATTCTCAAACGTTTCGTTAATTTTTTAATGATCTGTCAAATTTACCTAATTTTTCTGCAAATATCTTAATTTTATTTCTTCGTCCTGATACTTGTCTCACGCATATTAAATACTTGTATACATATATGAACAAAAATATTTCGTTGGCAGACGCGATGAAAGGGATACAAAATAAATACGAAAATAGATACAAAAGAAAACAAACACTAGAAGTCCTTTCGTTTTCTTTTTGCATTAATACGATCCAACGCAAACGGATCTCAGTGGAGACGTACTCGATGCAGTTTAAGCAAGCAGTAATTAGAAAATCGTGTTCTCAAAGGATCGTCAGGAATCCGAGCGCAAAATTGAAGAGATTAAATTTCGCGGCCATTAAGAGGGCGATAGCCAGAAGAAATTACTTGGAGCGAGAGACGGGGTCAAGATACAAAGTTCGTTCGACGAAAGTATTGCAACTCGAGAAGAATATCCGCTGCGTTTCACGGTCCCGTTCAAACGAAAGTTATTTGCTTGTTTCTTGCCGGACAGTTCAACGACGCAACGTCGAGAAACTTATTCAATTCCATCGACTGCGACGCTCCCATTTCTCTCTCTTTTTTTTTATAACAATTGTTTTAAAAAACTGACAATGAAACACTGTTGGTAATAGATTTCACGAGGACTGGCATATCGTAATATGTATGTATATATTTTAGTATTTAGAAATCGAGAAAATTGTTTTCTCGAGAAGATCTTGTCGGAAAATAAATTTATGGGAAATATTACTAGTATTACGTGAGAAATTTTGACGAATAAATTTTAAAGTTTAAGATATAATTGGTTGAAATAAACAACAAGTAGACTGTGACCATATTATCTTTTAAAGAAATGTAATTTACACGAAATAGAACTTAGAGAAATAGAACTTAGAGGTAGAAAATGAAGAAGATATTGTACTTTGGATACCTTACGTATTTTTGCATACTACGTGTGCACTGCACACTCAGTACCTTTAAACTTCCTATGAATACATAAAAATCTGCAGTTTGTTAATAATATAGAAATTTTGAGCGTAATTCCAATATTTCTGAAATTATTAAAAAATGAAGAAAATGATTAAATATGAATTTTTGTAATCATTGAATTGCATTTACAAAAAAAAAAAAAAAACATGAATGCGATAATACAATGTTCGATAATATATTCATAACATGTACAATATACATAATATATCAAATTCATTACCAAAATACCTAATATATCAAACAAGTTATCAAAATCAATTTCTACCTCGTTTCGATATTTTTAATTATTCTCACGAAAACATCAAATTGCACGAATCTCCACAGTCAGAACTTGTCAATCATCTTTAAAAGCAAATTCGTCGCGACAGCGAGTTAACCTTAAAGAGACGTCGTCTATGGCTGCAGTAGGTAACTGTCTCCTCTATGCACGTCACGCGGGCTGACAGCAGTTTCAACAATCGAGCTCGAAGTTCGAAAACGTCTACCGAAAACGTCTTATCGGAGCTCTCTCTCTCTCTCTCTCTCTCTCTCTCTCTCTCTCTCGCTCGCTCGCTCGCGTAGCTTCCCTATCGGGAGCGGAGAAGAGGAAAACATGTCCGCAGAACGGCGAAGTTCGACGACGAGTTTTCGTCGTCGTGTTACCCCGTTCTTTCTCCATGAGACGGGGACGTGTAAATCCGAATTTCCGAACAGATCGCCAAGTAGTTCCTTCGGTCGGTTTGTGCATACGTCTAACGCGACGTATGGCGCGCTTCGAGTCAAGTTTCGAACTGCCGACAGGGTTATATTTAGGTTGAAACAAACCCCGAGAGGATGTTCGCGGACGATTGAGCAATCGCGGAACTCCGGGGACCATTGCGTTACCACGATTCTCGAAATGTATAAACTTCGTGCTTAAATACTGCGAGATATCTGTCTATTTCGAACGAAGTCAAGTGGCAAGGACATTAAACAACGGTTCTTCGCACAAACTAGTTACTACGGAAAAGACTGCACACGGAGTGTTCCAGGTGTCTTTCAAAAAACGATACTCTGCGAGTAAGAATAAGAAAAAAATGTCACATAAATATCTTTTAGTATTTTGTGCATTTTATATTTTATATTTTCACTTTTCTGTGAATAATTTTGAAAAATTATTTACTGTGATCATTCCTTTTTAATCTCAATTAACCTCTTGCGCTGGATTGACGTGCCACGTCGAGAACTTTTTGTCCCAAATTGCAGGTTTGTTCCAAATTTTCTTAGTTTCAAGTATATTTAAATGTAACTCAGGCAGAACAAATGACAATTATTATTTTTTGATCATTTCTATCCAGTGATATCGTGCCGACGTGTCCAAGAGAAAAATGAAAGCGACGAATTATTGTATACGATTCGGTCACTCGTTATGGTCCGCAAACCAGTTGCCAGCGTAAGTGGTTAATATATTTCCAATAATAATATTAACTCTCATTCGGCAGACTTTTCTCCCAAAGAGTAAACTTCTGATAAACGATTCATTCAGGAATCAAAGATTCGCGAATGTTTAGTCTCGTTTAATTATTATCTGAAGTCCAATAACCGGTTTTTATAATTTTTTTGTAAAAGCGTGTCTTTGTGTTACATTTGCTTTTTATCTTTCACAGAACACGCTGGCATTGTTTGACCTCATGGTCTAACTTTGTCAGACCGTGTACTTTATGGGTATAATGAAGCGAAAAATGCGATATTCAATGAGAATCCACTTTGGTCTCCGATATCGTTTCCAATTTCAATACCAGTAATTAAAGAAGAGAGATATACCAAACGAAGACTAATACGTGCAGCTGCAAAAATATTGATTGGTTTATCGAGATGAAGCAATATCGAAATGAGCTTTATAGAGAAATAAATTCAATTTTTATTGCTGTCGATTTCATATCAGCGGCAGCGATGAAGTTTAATACGAACAAGAGCCAAATAACTATGAGAATCGCAAACAGAAAATCAATTATTATTATTCCCTTCGTGTTTCGTATTTCGTGCTTTTTATTTCTCTATTATATTACATAAGTCACCTACAGTGACTAATAAAAGTGATCACTTACTGTAGGAAACTTTTGTCCATTATATTTTGTAAAATATTTGAAAATTTCATTGTTTATATGATTGTTGATTACATCGGAAAAATTTAAAATTAATATGAAAATGTACATAAACGTTACAATATACTTTATTATGTATTTGTCAAAAATGATCTCGTCTCAAAAATATTCAGACTCATTTGTTTATGAAATAAGTGTGTTTGAAATTTGGGTTTGCATCACGAAACTTTAAATTTCCCTAAAATATCGATTTTCTAGCTAGTTTCTACCTCTTTTATTTTCGAAAACATCAGTTTACCATTATAATTATGATAGTCGAATCTCATCACAATGTTAATAATAATTTAGGATATTTAATACATGTAAAATGTCAAAAAATGTCTACAAGTGTTCGAATACTTTATATGCTCACATCATTATACGCATTGTATCACATCATATATTTTGCTCGATATACAGAGTATACTGAAGAGTTAAATATACTCACAGAGTATACCGAAGAAATTTAAAGAAAAGTTTGGTTGTTAAACACTGGAACACTCTATAAACTTCATCATTGTTTTCTATTTGTTATCTAAAAAGTGTTGAAGATGATCTGTAAGTGCAATAGTTCAATTATATATTAATCTAGCGGCAGAAATAACAGAATGACAAAGTTCACGGAATACTTTGATATCGAACAGTATTGCTAGCGATAAACGACAAAAATTATTTTCTTGTGGTAAAATAGGGATTTTAGCTTGTATTTTTGTAGTTTGAAGAAAGAAACGTGTAATTTGAAAAATGTCCAAGATTCCTAGTATTTTTTTGAATGAAATATAGTTGTTGAAGTAAATTAAAAGTAATTGCAGATGAATCGACAATTATTTCAAGTTGGAAGCTTCGAGATGGAATACAATTCTTTTTTATTCGAATTTTCAACCAAGAAAAGAGTACTAATAATAGTGTCGAGATAGTGTTCAAATTGAACATTGATATGAATAAAAAAAATGATTTTACTGTACAGAGTAAATCTTTACAAATTTATTTGACTCCACTTTTCTAGCATTTAGAAATATTTTGAATTTAAAAAGAGAAATGAAAAAATCACAATCGTTATCGGTTGTTATTGATTTCTCTTGTTTCGAATGCAAAAAAGATCTTCTTGAAGCATTAAACTAAGTCTTTTACAATTTCTAAAATTGTACATGTAAATTAATATATTACTTTTTAATCCTGCTCCTATCTCAGTCCTTTTATATTTCAACTTCTCTTCTACTTCGGCAAACAAAAATATTTTAATATGAAATTAAAACGAAAAAAAAAAAGTCATGCACACCAGTAAGGATTTTCCCACAATTTGTTTGACATCGAAAATGTCTTTCAGCTTTAGGAAAGTAAGCAAGAATCAAAGAGTAATGTAAAACACAGGCACCTCAACTTGGCCAAAATAGTTCACGTGTAGGTGATCAAAAAACTGATGGCAAACCGCAGTTTCTTAGACGACAAACTAGTTTCAGGCTACCGAACGATTATACGGGAAGGCAACATCTTGCTCGTAAACACGTACATACATATTTCAACGTGACACTCGAAACGAACGGCGTTTCGAGGAACATCCGACGTGATACACTTAACTGCACGCACGCCAGCTTGCCAACTTCCCGATTAGGTAATGGACGCCGTTAACAGAAGTTCCGGATGAACTTGAAATTAGTCACGTGCATAAGTATGCGTGCAAGCTTTTCTAATTAGCTGTTTCAGACGCTCGTGAAACCTAGCTCTTCGTCATTTCCATGCAGAGGAGTCACTGGAGGGACCATTCCAGGCGTCTGTTCCCCAACTTTCTCGTCCTTTGTTCTAATTTAGAAACAGATGGTAGGTCACATCCGGCGAGCAATTAATCCTTTTCGGTCCTAACCGGGCGAATGTATACATCCCGCGGAAAGTATAAACCATCTTGGACTGGGGAAATGAATATTGAGTCCTGTTCGAATTGAAGTTCTAGCGGCGTGTTGCTATCTTGATTGACTCTTGAGATTTTGACGTTCCAACGCAACTTTCTATGTGTATTCAATGGAATATGTTATTTCCATTGATACTATTTAGAGTGGGCTTTACGTCATTACTGTCAGGCTATTCACGTGCTTAAAGTGTTTGAAGTTTAAAACTGTACGTGTGAGAATAAAATTATTTATTTATGAAAGATCATGTACGATAGAAAACAAAAGTATTCAGGATCATATGCCAATTTAAGAAAACCGAAGACAGAGATACGTTAGACTTCGTGTGTTCCCTCAGCATGTTCAATAGATAAAATTTTTGTGTTACTATTGGGGATTATTATAGCTGTATATGATTCCAATATAAAATATAGAGTTCCATTTTCAAATATATTTTAAACCTAATTTTTTACAGTTGAATACATTACATTTATATATTATTAAATATAATAATAAATTATTATATTAAAGAAATATATTGTTATACTCTTACGTTTATTTTTGAAAAAAAAAATGTGTTCCAGGATGATTAATACACCTATCAAAAAAATGTCTTTGGAAAGTATACAAACCACATAATTTGTTGTAATTCACTCTCACGTATGTCCCAAAAATTTCAAAGTAATGTTCTCTAAAATAATATGGAATAGGATTTTGATCAATCAAAGTCACAGTGATGTGGATAGCCAAAGAATTCCTATGAATATGAAATAATACCTAACTTATTACAATTTCTGTATATCTAAAATACATCAACGTTAAATCAAAAAGTAGAACTGAAGTTAAATTACCGAGTTTTCTTTTGGTATTTAGAGGAAAGAGATAGAATTTAGGTTACATCAAAAGAAGAGAAGAATACTACAGTTCGATTTATATTTACGAGAGGAAAATATCAAGTATCACAGTTTAGACTTTTAGATTAATTTCAAATTTCAGTGTAGCAGATGGATCAATTTTCAGATTTTCAAACAAAATTTTTCGTCGACGTTGTAGTATGGTTCGATTCACGGACAATTGTTCTTCAGAGCTACGTTTCGTCGAAACGCAGCGTGATCACGCTTCGTCAGAGAACCGAATTCCAATTATCGTCTCGAATAATAGTGTAAACGTTCACCCGCAGCTGATGAAAATATCTCAGCGGAATGAATGAGTGACCGAGTATTTTATTGCATTTCACAGCGAGCCATGCTTCGTGACACCAGGGACCCGGTATGTCACGTATAAATTTAAATTCCATCGACGTGTTATAGCACGTAATGGCCGTGAATCTATAAATCGACGCGTTATCGAAAAATCATGATAATCGAAAATTTAATTCCCAGCGTGTGCCCGATACGATTTGACATTGATTGAGTTTCGATCACGCGAAACAACCAGAAACGCGATCTCGAGTCGCAGATCGTACGTAGACGGCAGGTAAATCGCGAAATGAAGCAAAAAAGCGAAAATGAAACTGAAAAGCGAAGGGAATGTGACGTGAAATGTTTCAGAATCATAGATCGGTTACGCAAGAGATAGCGAAAAATACAAAGTTCGTAAAATGTATCGCGAGACGTTATTTCAGTAGCAAAGCTTTAAAGAGCAAGACCTGTTAGGCGAATAGTTCACAATGTATCATAAACTTTACACATTTGGAACGATATTATAATTAGTAATTAGATTGGGCATCTTTGTGTAAATTAATATTGTTTTTGGAATATAAATGAAAAGATAAGACCGCAGTATAAAAATTGTATAAAGCCTAATACTGCGCGTTGAAAATTCCAACAATATATTTTGGATATTTTATATATTTCTTAATATTATGTGCATTCTGTGCGTTTTTTGAAATTTTCTTTAAATGCATAAAAATCCATAGTTCATTAATAATTGAACTGTGGATTTTTATACAATATTTGAAGGTGAAATTATATGGCATGCATGTAATGATCAAAAATATATAAAATATAATATTCATTATGATATTTAATAAATACACAAGGAATCTAGCAATAACATTAATATAAATCCGTTTTGTTTTTATATTTAATGTAAGTTAGTACAAATCTCGAAAATCTAGAAAAAAAATAAGGATTTTAAACATTTTATTTTTACTGATTTATTTATTAATTAAAATTCTGTAGACTTTGCAGTGATAACGATGTTTTTTATATTTATCTACTGGTAAATATAATAAATCGAAACTAAAGATAACAAGGTCTACTATACAATTACTCAGATTTAAAAAAATTTATTCTTCTTATTATTATATCAAAATATATATTTTCTTTTCTTTACATATAGTAATTATATACATATATTTTCTTAAAATTGTGTCTCTGATTTATTTACATGTTCTCTCAAACAAGTGTGAAAGAAAACATCGTTTTTACTAATTTCAATTAATAAATCAATTAAGATCCATAAAATGTTACAATGTGTCTACGATTAACAGAAAGAGTTTACACTATAACATAGTATTGTGAAATACGAAAATGCAACAACGAAAACACAATTATTAACCGTAATTTTATCAAAATGTATAAGAAATCACTGTCCATCAAAGACAAGTGACCTGCATCTCAGTAGTTTTGTAATCACAAAGTAGAAAAGAATCGAAAAAGAAAAAGAAATTACATTAATAATTAGTCTTCTCGACTGACCTATGATTCTGAAACACTCCGTATGCTATCAGTATGAAAAAAAAAGGGGGAAAGAGGAAGGATGATCGCCAACTTGGCGAAAGTTGGTTTATCTGCGATACTTTATGAGTCGTTAAAGGTGCAGCTATAATGTAAGCTATAAGCTCAGAGGGGAAGCAGAGATTATCCCGAGCCGATTTCTCTGGCCGTTCCGTGCCAACTTCCGGGTCCGAGATACGGTCTAATTGAATTAATAAAAAGGCGCTCATCGCCACGCTGGCACGAGTGCACAATCACACGGACGAATTCTTTCGAGCCTCGTCGAGAAGTTTCTATTTAGTTTCTCAGTCACGTTTCATCCGACGAATAAACGGTCATTTTTCAGCTCCACCAAGCCCAAGAGGCTTTTTTGAGAGTCTGTTCGTGATATTCGACGAGAAATCGAAACGTTCTCTGGTCGTATCAATCGGATCGCTCTGATCGTCAATCGGACGATAATCACGAGGAATCAACCGAATCAGAACCGTTTAATCAGCCGACGTTAACCGATTTGGTATTTATTCGTTGATGATCGGTTTCAACTGTAAAACAAAGCGGTTGTTTGATTAAATTATAACGAGGGATAGTTCCGCGAGGATGGGTAGTATCCCGTGGTTTCGGGAATTTGCGGGAACGTCGATTGCTAATTCTACTCCAAGTTTCGAGAGATCATTTGAATACAGCGAACTCTAACTAAGCTGGAGAGGGAGGAAATCTTTATTAAAATCTGTACGATTCTTTTTCATCATTTTTCATCATTTTATTGAACCTCTGAACATTAGGATTAAATCACGAGACTCTGGGACTTTTTGTCGTTTAATCCTAATATTCGAAGGTCAATAAAATTTTGAAACAGAAAAAGAGACCAAATTTTTTAAAATGGTGATAAATCTAGTCACGAAAGAAAGTTTTTCGATGCTTGAATTTTTCGAAGAGAAAACACTCGAAGAGACATGAAATCATTTTCGAGAAAAAAAAGAAAGAAGAACGAATTGAAGACTGTGCTTTAAAGACATCGATTAGATTGTTATATGATTTTCTTTTACAAAGTTGCGACAAGTTTAAATTATCGGCAATTTTACGCAATTGACTCAGGCTCTTCGCTGTAACTACCCCACACGACGAAAGTAAACGAACGAAAGGCGGCACGAACAAATGTAGTAGAAACAGAGAACCTTATCTCAACTTTTCATTCCTTTTCGCCAACTCTAACTCTTGAAAGTTAGGGATTCGTTTCAGAAGTATTTCTTGCAAGCATACTCCACGCATCATCAGATTACCGAGCTCTCAGAATGAAAATACCTCTTTCCTCTATCTCTTAGCAACCGGAAGACGTTTTCTTTTCTTCTTTCTTTCTTCCCTCCCTTTCCCAAAGAACTTTCAACGCGGTAATCGTGGCTACTCTGTGTTCGTCCGAACTTTGAACATGTATCTGCAGAGCACCTCAATTCTCTCTTCCTTCGTATATCCCTTTTGCGCCGACAGAACGAAGGAAAAAACGTTTCACAAGCTTGAGGAAATTTCACGCTCCGTTTGATAAGATGCATTTATTCGTTCGACGTTGATGTGGTGTTCATTGGAAATCCATAACGCTTCAAGTTTTAGTGGAATTCCAAGTTTACTTGGAATTGTTAGAGAATTACTCTCTGCGAGTGAAATTTCACCATCGTGATGTCAATTCAAGAAATTAAGAGTAGGATTAAATGTTTCGTTCGAAATTGACAAATAATTGTTTCTACGAAATTAATAAATGATTTCATGGAATCTTACGGTATCGTGTATTTACTGAATATTCAAAATAGGAAATAATATTCAAGGTTTTGCAATGAAGTATATTTATATAACTAAATAATACTATATATCAGGGTTACCCACAAGTAATGTCGTTTTTTTCATACTGTGCAAAATTTTATTTTATTTTCGTGCACACACGAAATGAATTTTTAGATATTTTATTCATTTGTAATTAATTTCTTGATATTTGTGCTAAGTAACTGTTAAAAATGTTTATTATACATAAAATTACGCTCTAATAATGGAATTGTGAATTTTTAACAGTAATCTATTTTGGTCTTTGATTTAGAAGCGTGTAATAATTTTTTTTTTCTATTTTATATTTTGTAATATCTGTCAGTTTCATATAATTCAAAGCAAAACACAATTATGTATTCACGTATCTTCGATATCAATTGTTTCCAAAGAAACATTCCATGTCTTCATTTAAATAAGAAAAACTTCAATTTCAGTAAAGAAACTTTAGTCCATGCCTTCAATTAATTTTTATATACAAAATCACGCTAATAATTCTAAATTTGTTTCCTATTCAAACAATTTCAATAAAACCGAAGTTGAAATGTTTAAATTGATTAACTGCAGTTTCGCAAACGAAGCAGATTATTTCGAATCAAGATAAAGAAAAAAAAAAAAAAACACTATGAAACGTTTAATAAATTATATCTATTTATTCACGCCAACAGATACGTGGAGATTATTTCGCGTCGCGTATTTTTCAATATATTCAGATATCTCGGCAAATTCCAAAGAAACCTCCAGCAAGCGTACAAAAATCAATGTTGACCGAACAACGTGTATAAAAACGATTTTCCATTGTAGCAGCATCTCGATACATTTGCAGCCGAGTTGCAAATCCCACGCCAGTCGCAAATGAGCCGACGTTTCCCCCGGTCGAACTTGTCAACGATATTCCCTCGGAACAGAGTTTACATTGGATAAGGGATGTCTACATCGTCGCATTCAAAGCTTCGAGTTCCAGCGAGTTTGTTAATCTAAGCAAAAATATCTCTGGCCCGGTAAATCGATGCGCGATGGAAAACTGACGAATCAAAACCTGTTATCCCGGAGTGAGACGGTTTGTTTTCCAGAAACTCCTGAAACGGCGAAACTTGTCCAATAGACGAACGTTCGTGCTGGTTTAGAAAGGCGTGAACTACTTATTTCCCGTCGACATCGATTGTAAAACTTTGATTCCTTTATTCCGCCTCCCTCTCCCCATTCGGTCACTCTCTTTATTTAATATCTTTCTCTGTTTTCATGATATTTTTTTTCTACGTCGTTTTTTCTTCTTCTTTGGTAGATATCATCTTTTGTTATATCTCTCATTTATTTCGTTGATTTTCGTGTTTGAAGATTTTCTTTAAAATTCATGTCAGCGATGATTATTAGCAAAAATTTAATATTCGTAACATTAAATTAGAAATTAAAATTTTTTTGTTTTCCGTGGCTATCATTGAGTGAGAATATCAATCTGTATTTGTTACGAAGACAGATAATTTAATTTTGATCTTCATATTATTATTTGAAATTTGTTTAAATACTGTTGGTGTATGTAATTTTATTTTATACTATCAAACTTCTTCTAAATCTTCCTTCTGCTTATTTCTTTCTATTCTTTTTGTTGTTCTTTTGCCTCCCCCTTTTTCCTCTCTTTCTTTCTAATTATTTCTTACTCGATCATTTCGTTCCAAAAATTGCCATGCCATTTTGCGTTTCATTTTTCAATTAATGCTTCAACTACCAATTTCTCTCCCCCTCTTTTTTATACCACTTATTCTCATTTCTCTCTTTCATCTTCCTTCATTTCTTATCCTGCTCTCCGAGTTCGGTATTTCAAAATAAAAATTCAGCGTACACACAAAGCATGGCCACGAAATTAAGCGAAGTATCGATACGGTTTATCGATTCACTCATAGAAAAAAAAAAAGAAAGCACTTTCGTGTCGCTATCAAAGCTTGATATTAACGCTTTCTCTATGGTATAAATGCAGGGGGTTTGAATTGAAAATAGAAGCCGACGGTTGAACAGGGGAACAATACAGCACGTTTTCATGCTGGAAAAAGCCGACGATTTTTCTGCTGTTTCACGGACCGCCTCAATCCGCTCCCGATGTAAATGCGCCATTAATTCTACACAGCGCGGAACAAAGAATTGTAAAACAGTCTCAACTCCTCGAATCACCTCTTTATTTACTACGATTAAATATAAATTCTCTGATACCGTTAGAATTCATTATTATGTTGTTCTCGCGACACTTGAAAACCTTTTATATACAAAATTATGAAGTTATGTGTATTTGCATATCAAAATAGTATCTCACAGCGATAAATTTACTCGACCAAATTTTTTATTATTATTATTATTATTTGAATGACAAGCTTAATTTAAGAAACAGGATCTGTGAAAAATTTTAAACTAAGATTATTTCTATTAATAAATTTTTAAAAATAATTCATTGTGAATCGATAGTTGATTAATAAATAAAAATATAGTGAAGTTTTTTTGTACGATTTTAAATAAAAGAAATTCATTGCATTTAATTTTGTAGATAACTTTCTCTCTTAAATAAAAATCACGTTATATATGATAGATGTTGAAAACTCATTTGTAATACTGACTTTTTAATTTTTGCTAGAAATAAAAAACTCAAAAGCTTATTAATTCTTCAAAAGCTTATTTTAAATTCATTGCTCGTAATATTATACATTTTATTTTTCAGTCTATGAAAGCTTCTATTTTCATTTAAATATTTCTTACATTAATACGTAAAATATTTTATATTTTTCGCCATACTTTGAAGTTTATCAGGAAAAACGTAAAAAATATATTGTACATAACGTTAAATTTCATGTTATTAAAATCCACATCGAAATCCTTGTTGTATGTTTATGTAATTTTCCGAATATTCACTTAAAAGCGTTTTCCTTAAATTCTTCAGATATAAAAATCAGGTATCTCGCTATATCAAGTTTCTTGTCAAACTTCATCAAATTCATCACTGGGAAGAAATTCAAATTAATTACACGTATATTTCAATGGCGTATGTGAGCCAAATATTTCTCCTTCAGTTGTCCTTACAATTTCATGCAAATAACTTCCTCTCGAAACGTGCAGATTCTTTCGTTCTTTTTTCGATCATTATTTCTGCAAGAGGAAAGGAAAAAACAGAAGAAATCTCGGCCGTAGTAATGTCTTCTTGCTGATAAAAATGTCGTCATACAAATCACCGTAGCCACTGGTTCGAGTGCATCCTGTTGCGCAACCTCCCTCTCTAGCTATCCGCATTATTTATTATTTAATCCATTTCTCCTGCGGGACTCGATAAACAGCGGCTGTTCCCGTGCAATAAAATTCCTACGACACTATTGTTACGTGAACTGTACTTCCGACAAGCATTTTTCTTCGTAAAATACTGGTCGATACTTTGTTTTCTCATTTGTTTTGCGAGTAAAATTTTCCAGGCCATTCTTTACAGTCAAAGATACCGAGTTTCCCATGTGACTCAATAAAACGTACTTTAATGTGCGTGATAGGTTGATAAATTTCGTAACGACAGAGAATGTTTTCTTCTCTATTTTTAAACAAAATTTTTTTCATGTCATTTTAAACAAAATTGATATCGTCGAATTATAGGTGATCACAACAAGTTTAAAATATTTAATTTAAATTCTATTCTATATTTGCTGCAAAGCTAAAAGAAAGGCATCAGTAGCTTTTATGACGTGAAATATAGGATAGAAAGTAATTAAATAACTTAAAACTGTATAATCTAACTTGTTATAATTACCCATGGTACGACAATATCAATTGAGAAGTGAAATACCAATGACATTGTCGTCAGAGATAATGAAAATAATGTTTTGACATACTTAATAACTTACCTAAATCAATTATGTCAAGATTGTATAGCTAATTAGGAATTTTCATGCGAAGAGACAAATTTTTGTTATTAATAAAAATATTTTAGGTATACATTTGAAATACAAATTAAGAAAATTTATAGTGCTTAAATTTTTTTGTTCGGAAAAAAATAACCTGCTTGTTAAATATCAGAAAAATACAAACAGTAAAGTGATATAATTATGATTTTCTCTTGCTTGTTTCATAGAATATCGAAAAATCATTTACTGCAGAAGCTGCACCAAAACGACTGCATATTGTATAATAATTAAATATTCCCCAAACTATTTGGTATTATATAACTCAAACACATAATTTTTAACTCGTGCATGCGTGAACCAGAAAAACAAACACTTTAAACAAACCATCAAATAAACAAATATATTTCAGAAAATCAAGGAAGTTTTTGAGTTTCGAGAAAGAGTGAATCTCCGAGATTTTTCTAAAAAATAAATTGTACTTCAATTCCTTAAGAAGATCCCATCAAATGGAAGTAATGTTACTATTTCAAAGTTCTTCTCTATCCTTAAATTCCAATTTAAAATCCACGAAAACCTGGCTAGAGGATCAAATACCGCACATTTGGCCATTTCAAAATCGGGGATTCACTTGAACCTCGATCCTCGAATTGTCGGTGATCTGGACGATCAGCGGATAGAATCAAGGGACGATGCTCGTGCCAATGGGTGAGCACGATCGTCGGTTTACTTGCTTCGAACGCGAATACGAAATGGATCATTGAACAAGCCGGGCTCTACGACTGTTTCAGGAGTGACCATCTTGTTATCGCTGACGGTGTTCCTGAATCTCGTCGCCGAGACCCTGCCCCAGGTCTCCGACGCTATACCACTGTTAGGTACATTGAGTTTCTACAAACAAACGTGTGCTAGTGTGAATTTTCTATTGTTGAGAATGGACGTACCCTTTTTTTCTTCTTCTCTGATTCTTCTTATCATGTGTTTAGTGTGTAATGAGATTTTCATTGAACATTTTTTCCGCGCACAGTTAGTTCAGAATGAAACCATATGTGAAAAAGAAAATTAAAAACTAAATACTTTTTATTTTCTTTTATCTTTACTTGGTTCTATCCTGAACTAACTTTGCGTAATTTGATGTTAGACAAAGTGGTTTTTATTGAAGGGTGTTTTCTTTTTTTTTTCTTTTTTTTTTTTTACTCCTTACTTTTCTCCTCTTTAATGGGATCATTGTTTGTCTCATTATAGATAAGAATACCATTCAAAGTACACTCAGTCTGATTTGATAATTTTAAATGGAACGGTGCACTCACAATGCTTGGTTTTCTTTAAAACATGTTTATAACAAAACATTTATGTAAAGTCCCAAAGTTAGTATGTTATAAAAGATTCTTTCGCTTAACTGTGAGCAATTTCATAAAGGGAATAAGTAAGATCAAGTTCTTCTTTAAACATAACGCAGCATTGCAACTATATATTATTTATTTAAAAAAAAACAAAAAATTGTATAATGAAATATTGTATTAACTTGTACAGTACAATAGACAATTATTATTCCTTGAATGAGCAAACGACTTCCTATTGAATGTTAGTTAGTCTTCGTGAAGTTAATATATATGTATAAAACTGTGAATAAAGGGTTCAAACAAATTTTGTAGCATTAACAATAAAAACGATAAAAAAAAGTAACATTAAACTGAGGTAATAAATGAATAATCAATAAACTGCAATAAGAAATATAAATGAAAACAAAAATTAAACATTAACATTATAACAATGTATCACGTAAGACAGAACATATTTACTTTGATATCATCTTATATCAAGTGATATAATTCTTTACATATTTATAACATTTAATTTATACATACACCTTATGTAATAATAAAAATTTTTGTAACAGTAAATCATAATACACATTCAAATACTGAATCAAATATTCAAATTATATATATTTAATTTAAAATATACATACCTTGAGTAGTTCACTACTCAAAATAAAACATATAAATAATAATATACATTGAAATAGTAAACTAAATAACAATTTTTATAATAAACTACTAAATAAAATTCGACAAAAAATTGAATTACTGCAAGAAAAGATATGCTAGTCTTGTACATAACCTCAATCGTGTCCAACAGTCCAACGAAATTCCGACAACGTGCGAAATACTTCTTTTTCTATCGTCTTCCTCGAAAAGAATCTCTCCTTTTTCTTTCTAGTTTCGAACGATTTTCTTCTGCCCTTACTTCGGAAACTTCCTCGGCAACTTGCTTGTATTTAATTGAATAAGTTCGTGTCTCGAGCAGAAGAGCTCGGTGTCACTCCGTACGTACTAAGAATCCACCAACGCGGACACATTCCCGTACACGTACTTAGTTTTTCGCCATGTTTCTCTTTTCACTAAGTCGTTTAGAGTCTCAGACAACAACAATCCACGTTAGTTAGTTTTCATCTTATTCGCGACAACTTCGCGCTACTTACTTGCTGCCTCCTTCGCGACACTAGCGCCACGAAACTTTTCTAATTTGAATTTTCATCCACAGTACTGCGCATGCGTAGTTGCAAAATGGCGCTTCGATATCTCGATATTTCAAAATCTTTCGATAATCGAAGGAATTACGTCAGTCTATTAACTGATGGCGACTGGTAATGGAAGCTTTTGACTTCTTTCTTCTCTTGTGTCTCTCTTTGCGGTTTATTTTCTGTTTATGAAGTTTTATTCTTTGTTAAATACTGTGTAATAACTGTAGTGTAATATTTGTAGTGTATAAATCTGTGCATACATACGTATATCGTGACATATAAAATCCGTGAGTTTATGACAAGAGTTTCAGACCATTGTTCCATTTTATATTCACGCGAAGATGAAGTTCCTGTTTTATTGCTTCATGATTACAATTCGCCACTGAAGAAAGTGGATTGAATTATTTAAATGAGTGAGTAAATATCGAAAACTTTAGAATATCTATTAAAGGCATTTGACAATCAGCAACGATCAAATATTGATGAAATTTTGAGTATATTTTGATATATGCATTATACAGTGTGATATACATTTAAATACTGTCGATCAAACTAACCTAAATAGATACACATGATAGATGTGATAGATTAGGAATATATTAGAATACTTTTATATCAATAAGAAAAAAAACAAAAATATCATTGTAGGCATATATAGTATGTCTCATATAACAAAGAAATGACAATTTTAATGGGACATTGAAAATTTAGAAATGAAAAAATTATATCTAATAACACATATTATGTTATATTTCATGTGAAATATAACAATTTGTCATATACAATTTTCACTTCTAATATACATAACTAATAATATTCATAATATTCATGTTTAGTAACTTATTGTTTTCTGAAAATGTTTCTGATTAATCTCTTATAGATAGAACTTCAATCGTATATAAAAGAACAAATTTATACTTTTTTATAAATATTTTTGGCATCACAAACTAGACAAAAACGAAAACAAAAAATATCAGGGAATTTTGCGAGCCATCCTTTGAGAGCATAAGATGAAAGACTTTACACTTCTACTTTTATTATTATATACAGAAGTTTCTCCTATCACATAGAATTTTCATTGTTTATTCCAGAAACAATGGATATTTAATTTTTAACTTTAATATTGAAAAAATAATGAAACAAGTAAACACTGTTTATTATTTCATATCTCATTCATAAAATTCTTGCATTCTACAACGTAATTTGTTGAATCTGTTTATAAATCTATATTTATACAATTAACTTTTTAAAACTTTTGTCCGCTGAATACATGTACGTCAATGTACTAATTTTACCAGCAATGCGTATATATTCTTACCAGTAATAAGTGCAAAAATTCGTTTTAGCAATTGTTAACCACATTTAACATACATGTTTCAAATTCCGAATTACATTTCCCTTTCTATAAATTTTAACAAATTTTCACCGAAACATCTCAGTATATTTAAGAATACATAGCTTCTTTCGGATTTACATTTTGAGCGACTTTTCTACAGCAGAAAATATCTCACAGTTTGCATACAATTGTAGTAGAGTACAACTTCTCCCTTTTCCAAAAAAGAGCAAAAGCCTTCTAAATCTTTCGCATACAACGGTGACATTTCCAGAGCGAAGAGGATCTCTTAGATCCTCAGCTTATTCTATGCATGTATTCTATACATAGATATATATCGTTCTGAATTTGGAAAACGAGAACTAAGAGACAATCGAAAGGCATCTGTCGGCAAAGTTTGACCATTCATGTGTCATCGATCAGGACTGTCGAGATCTCGTCGATCTTCTCGTTCGAGAAGCTCGGCTCGTTACGTACGATGTCAAAACTCCATTCCGGTACAGAAACGCGCGTCCGCGTCGAATTTCAACGCCTGTCGATTCCCGACCCCTATATATTCTCCCCTTTTTTCCCCGATCGGGCAATCCATTTAGGTTTTTATCGGTGATCGAGGTAAATTAAAATGCCTCGGTGGTTGTCCGACTCGATGTCAGGGCCTGTCTTTGTTCCGCTGTCGTATCTCGTTTCTGATTCCGAAGGTCGACGCGTCCACGTCGAAGAAATCGGCGTTTCCTTCGTCGTGGATGACACCGGGCGATATTGGAACGCGGAAAATTAATTAAAAAAGAGTCGAAACAGGCTGGCGGCACGCTGAAAACGATGAAAAAGAAGCGGAGCAATTTATCTTGAGGGGAATGGAGAGGATGGCTCGCAAATGTTCGATTAACGGCCGGTATGACACAGGCGGAAATGTGTGAATCTTTCCTGTGGGGTGCTCGATGAATGGCTAATACTATGAAAATGAGTCTTGTAGCGCTCACGGTAATATCGTTTGATGGTGATTGGGTGAAATTCATTCTCTTTCTAATAATTTCATGTTGCGCGGGAGAAGAGTATTGCAATTAATATGAAAATAGAGTGATGTAGAGTGAAAATTGTATAAATAAATATGTAATTAATTACATAATTTTTGAAAAACGAAAAAATTATATCAATTTTTCGATTTCATTTACATGTAAAGATTTCTATATTAAATTGATTACTTTATAAAGTTAAAAGTAACGTGAAGAAAATAGTGAAACTTTGGATATACTTTTTACAAAATATTTAAATTTTTATTGCGTAGGTAATGTAACTTGTAGAGTTGATATTTTCGTAAAACCATACAATATCACATTATTTAATCGAATTTAAAATTGAAAATATCAATCTTGAATGTAAATTAAAAATTGTAAGTAGCATTACTTATTGTTTACATACGTGACCCATTTTTCAATGCAACAATAACGAAACATTTCTATATAAAGTAAAATTGTAGTCTGAAAATTTCTAGAAATAAAAATTTTCTATCAAATTGAACTATTTTTCCGGTATTGTATTTTTGCTAATAAGATCATCACACTTGTGCAAAGTTTCTAATAACAATATAGGAAGAATGACGAACAATTTTTATACTTCAAACGCTATTTTCACTGTAATTGAAAGTTTCTGTAAGTTTAAAATAAAAGTAAATTTTCTATGTGCAAGTTTTATCAAAGATAAAATAGAAAGATAACAATTTGAGACAATACACATTAAAATAGTGTTTCGTTCAGAATGAAGTTATTAGAAATTTATTGAAACTTATCTGATTAAAATTGAACAAAGTTTCTAGGAACAGGAAAGTATATATATTATGACGTATGACGTAAAAATTAATTATACATAAAACGTATATTGCATAAAAATCCACAATTTAATAATAATTAAATAAATTAATTTTTATTATATTCTAGTGTTAGACGTAATTATAAAATCAGATTACAAAGAATTTGAAAAATGAATTTGTTCAAATATACTTGCGCTGCTTCTACTATTTTTGAAAGTAGCTTCCAAAAATAGATAGCTTTTAAAAGTATCAGTATCTCTAATAATTTGTACATAATTAATGTACATAAAATGGTAAAGTCGTGTTTGTTAGTGTTTAGCTTATCGTAAATATAAAGTATTAATACCTTTATTGCCGCGAAAGTCTGAGAAAAATAATAGTGCAATAATTCACCAACACCGTGTGTCGTGTCACATTCTGGAACTCGTTTCTCTAGTTCGTATCCATGCTTTTACATTTTCTCATTTCACTCGGTGCACGTTACAAACAGACATTCCTCGACGCTTGTCTGACTGCCTCTCTTCTCGCGAGATACCTCGATCGTATATCTTTCGAACATTCTCGCCATTTCCAGCGCGCTAAATGCATCTGATTTATTTAAATAATGTAACTTATTTATGCATGGCCACTGCGAAAGTTCATACGCGAATTTTCATTCAATTGTAAGTCGACAATATATCGATCGGAATCTAAATTTTAATCTAAATTTATGTTAATAGTGACAAAGATATTACTCGTGGAGGAAATAACCTGCGAATATTTAATGATATCGTTGAGTCTTTAAATACATATTTATTTTTTACTATTTCTTAGCAGGATTTATTTGAAATGGAATATTTTTTATTTTAAAGTTGTATATGTTTTTGTTAAAAAAAAAAAGAAGGGAAAAGAAGTCAAAACGATCTTACGCATTGTTTAACAAAATACTCATGTAATGAATTAATTATTTTCTATACATTAAACTCACTTGAAATCGTACATTTCTGTTAAAAAAAAAAAAGAAAAAAAAAAAACAATCTTTGTCAGTCAATAGAAATATAACAAATGTAAATTTGAAGTTAAAATGTAAATGTTTAATCATTCAAGTATAAACTTCACCACTGGATATATAATATTTATCATATCACATTTGATACATAAAATAATTTTCCATCCACGTTACATTTCTCTAGTACCTATCCACGGTACCTATCCTATCTAATAACAAGTACCAGGTTAATCTTAAATGATACAAATAATCATTTCTAAATACTAAACACTAATAAGCAATACTTACAATTATTACACATGTATCCATTAATATCGTACGCTAATATAGGAAATGATAATTCGTTAAATCAGACTCTGTGCTTCAAGGCAAATTCAAAGCAAACTTCTCCCTCGTAAACAATGCAACGTATCAACCATAATGTTCCGCTTAGTACTGCTATTCCTTTCCCCGGGACAAGTTATTACACGCTGTCTCCCACTCGTCATTTCTTTCCCGCCACTTTTTATCACCGCCATTCAATTCTTTTTCTTCCTATCTCCGGCCATTACGACACACGGCGGCCGTTCCTAAGGTGAGTCCTTTCCTCCCGCGGTCGCCAACGAGAACTTTAATTATCGCGGTCTTTGTATTCGCGCGCGATATTATCAAAAGGGCGAAACGGTTGCGTTCGCAGGAGCTTCAATTATATTTAAAAAGCCATCCGACCGCCGCCACTTGTCGTAGACGCTTTCGAGCAGTTTCTCATCGCCTTTTCCTCAAGCACTCGTCGCATAATGCGAACTGAATATCTCTTTGTCAAAGATATCGCCGCTTGAGAATCTTGGAGTCAAATTTCGTTGGACTTCGTCTGACATTTTATTAGAAAAATATGTGTGTAATTAGTTGTAATTACGTTGGTATTATCAATACCTTTTCACTCGGAGAATATGACAGAATTTAAGAATTAACATTTTCTCGATAGTACCAGAAATCTCAGTATTTTTCAAACTAGTTACTACTTTTTCAAGAATTTGATCATTCATATTTTTCTAGATTACGTTTTATATATATGTACATTATGTTCTATTGATATACATTTTTTAAAAAAGAAAATAAATCCATTACAAATAACTGTAATAAATAAATAACTAATAAATAAATCATGAAATCAATAAATCAGAATAAAGTGAGTGAGGAAATGACCAGTTAGAATTAAAATTATTTCATATATATATAATAATAATACGTAAATGGATGATTTTAATATTTATTTTTATTTAGATTAAAATATATAACATGTATATATACATATAAATATATACTCAAGAATATAATTTAATTACTGATATTTTAATGAGTTAAGAGAAACATAGCTCTATATAGTATCAATAATATTTTAGGAGTTATATTTCATGCTAAAGAAGTTTTCACATTATAATTAAAGAAATATTTCGCTAGCTAATAATTTATATGCGACACGTGTTATTATATCACGTGTCAATTTAAAATTAAAGTTTTATCAAAGTGTTCAACATTTCTCTTTTTCGCCTAGCGCTTTAAATGCAATAGATTCCAATGTGTGACAAATATATAAAACAGAATAACAGCATACTACAGATATATGACAATAAATAAATGTATGTTACAATCAATTTTCAGAATCAGCTACAATTGCAATCAGAATCAATTTTCTATACACGAGTGCACCAGTCTATGAAATTCACTTGAAATTAAAGTACTCAATTATGAATGTTTGCGACATCCTTCAAAAAAAAGCCACTAATTTCTGATCAATTGCCCATTATAACACCTTAAATGTGCGAATGCCCGTCGAAACGCGTACAAAAAGGAATGCATTTGAATGCTCGACCCTTTCTCACTCGATTCCTTTTCAATCGTTCCTTTATCGAGGCAATAATAATTGCCAACGATACCCCAATAAATACTTTCCACCTTAACGAACATTCTCACGTGACTTGTATTTAAGTCGAACATTCGGAACTGGACGGTTTGCGTTAACAGTTTCTATTTGGCCGGCAAATTAATACCCTGGCCAACGCTAATGACCAATTACAGAGGATTATTTCGAGACAGGGGCGACTCGACATCGCAGGCCGCTGTTCTCGTAACACGAGAATAAAATCCACCGCCCGTTTTTTTTTTCTCTCCAACGTTCTCTTCTCTTTTGATTCCTCCTCTTCCCTCTCTGTACCCAGTTTTCTTTTCCCAGTTGCTGCACACGAATGATCGCAATTCTCGTTTCCTCTATCCACGAGAGCGGTAATTGCCTGACTTTTGGACGAATGGATCGCAGCTTCTCGTCGTTTGAAATTCGACTTCGTAATTATTACAATTATTCCTTATTATTCTGTCCGCCCGTGGTATCAGCCAAAATTTGATCACAGGTAATAGATTAGAATGAATCAATGAAAATGTTGAATGTTTATTGGAAAAGAAAGCACGTTGCATTCTTTTTTTTTGAGTAAACGAGAAACACAGTATATTTGCCTCGCTTAATGAAAGAGCAAAAGATTCTTGTGGAACATTTCCTTCTATTTCTTACGTTGGCATTCATTATAGATAAGAGAAACTTGAACACGAAGCAAATATTGGATAATTAACAATGGCAAAAGAAAATAATTGTTATATTGGGAATAACCAACGAAGACTATATATTATATAGTCTATGATATATGAAATATATTCTAGTAGTTCAACTTGATCTCAAATAACACTTGTTATAACTCAGATAATAAACTAATATAATTTCATATTTTATCAGTGCATGAATTTATTGACGATAATTAAATCCACATGTAAAAGTATGAATTAAATGGTATATGAAAAGGTTAAAGATGAAGTAGATACTATACTGTTGGAAAAAATTCAATTAAATGCATAACATAGGAATCTGTGGAATTGTGAATATTAACATAAAATGTGAGATGTTATTTTTATACCTTTGTTCATTAAATGTACATTAATTTTATTCTACAGTAATAACTTTAGTAGTTATTAACTTTAAAGTTAAATAGTCAAAACGTAAAATTTTCTGCATTAAAAAAATAGAAAGGAATTAGATACGCGATTTTACTTTAAATTACAATATTTCTAAAATATTATAGTCATCGTTTCTAAAAATGTATCCTTTAAATTTATATATTGTAAGTTTGAAAAAGATAAACATATAATGTTGCTATATTGTAAATATAAATTTAATATTATAAATATAAATTTAATAGTCTATTTAATATATAATAGTCTAATGTTGCTATAATAGTAAATATCAATTAAATAGTCTAATTGTTCATAGAGAGTCGTTAAAGCCATGTTCCGGATACAATGGCACTGCTCTCGACACAAGAATGCTTGTATTTTCAGCAACGTTGTTTGAATAGGAGAAATTAATTTGTGATAAAAGCGCGGGTATCAATAATATTTCAATTTCATTGAAATGCGTCTCTTGTGTATTTTTATTTAATCTGGGAACTGTGCAAGCTCGAATTATTGTAGCAGAAGCTGTTATCCATATGTCGCGAAATGTGAAATCGAATTGAAATATATATTATTTTTACGGTTTGCAAGTGGAAGAAAAAACAAGATTTTATATAAATATTTAAAACTTGAAAACCACTTTTTAAATAAATATTTCGCAATTTCAATTTGACATGTTTAATTTTAGGAATATTTTCGATTTTCAATTTTTATAAAGTATCAAATACGTTGTATATACAAGGAGCACGAATTCCAACAAAGTCGAAATTTTAATAAATATTAACGAGATATTAATATCAAATGATTTAAATATTAATTCTAATTAATAAAACATCATCGTACATTATTGTATAATTTTTTATAAAAATATTTATAAATTTTAAATACACTAATTCTATTTTCCAAATAGAATTCAAATCAACAAGTGACGCTGCTTTTCATACTTTCTGTTTAATCAAACATTTAATGCCAAGTTTCTGAATTTTATTTTAAATAAATAATACAAACACACGATAATTTGACAAAATACACTGTATTACGGACGTTTTTTGAAGTTAATTAAATAAAAATTTAAATGTTTTATTAAAATTTATTACATAATTGTAATTAATTATTGCACAATTGTAACACATTATAATTGTAACTGATTATTGCATATAAAGCGAAATTTCAAATTACAAATCGCACATTTGTCTTTCTTACATTTACGGTGACGTACACATGTACGTTCGATACCTGTTACAAGAGGTCATCACACATGTATCAAAGGAAATGATGTACTACTTCGTATATATAATATTTAACGTCCGTCACTAGTCCTAAACATGATGAATTGCACGGAACATTATCCGTAAACAGACCGACAAGAAACGAGACATACGAGTCGCGCTTGAAACAAATAAATTTCAGCAATTCGTCTCGCGTCATTACTCTTTGTCTGATCGATCAGATCGCGTCGCGCAAGATTCGTTGCCCGGATGAGCACGTAGCCGCGACGTAGCAATCAATTCCTGATTGCTAGTCGGCCGGTGAAACGAGTCGGTTAGAAGAAAGACGGAGGAAAAAAAGAAAAAGGCAGAAGTAGAACAGAGGTAACGTCGAAAGCCACAGCGGAATAATTTGTCCCGCGATCCATTTTTCAAGCAGCGTTCGTTTCGTGTCTCTGAATCTTCCGTCGTTAGAGTAAAAACGTGGTCGAAAACAGATTTTGGATTGCAGCTTTTCTTTTTTTTTTTTTTTTTTTTGGTTGATTGAAGGAACGGGACAAGCGAAACAAATTCGGCATCGCGTAGAGAGACAGCTGATTGATCGACAACTAGCTCGTTGGTCAACAGAACAGTCACACTCTATCCTGACTTCACTTGACAGTCAGCTACATCGCTACCTAGCTGCTGAAAACGCACGAGCGTGTTTGGGTCGCAATACAGTTGATTGTTCAGTTGGCTAGCGGGTTAAATAGACTAATCTAATCAGTCAGCTGTTTTTTTTTTTTTTTTTTTCTATTGCGATGCCGCATCTGCGATCGTTTAATTGCTTTGTTTCCTCGGTCAGTTACACTGTGACGTGAACCACGTCTGTGTTCTTACTTTGCAAACGTAAACGAGCAAATTTAGAATATATATATATATATATATACAGCGTGGATTCTTCTCAAAAAAAATATTTTTTTTTTTTTTAATAAATTTTGCACGAAACATAGTCACGTGTCTTAACAACGGGGAATCTAAGCCGTCGAAGAAATTCGAGAAATATGGAGGTTTTTATCTGTCTCGAATGCTGAAAAATTGGTGGAAAATTAAGAACGTGGACGTTATTTCTCTAAAAATAAAAAATTCTTTTTGTAAAAATTTTGCACAGATCGAAAATGCACCTAAAATACCATAGATATGTGCAAAATTTTGTACAGAAAGAACTTTTTCTAAAGAAATGGCGTTCACGTTCTTATTAAACACACTTGCATATATATATATATATATATTCAACCGACGGAGGAAATCAAAGCAACTGAAGCAAATGTGACATCGCGTGAAAAGACAGCTGACTGATCAGCTCGTTAATCGAACATATAGAACAATCACGTTTTATCTTGATTTCATCTAATAATTGGTCGAACCGTTTGCTACATTGCGATCTAATCTGCTCGCTATGTTTTCGCGTAGGCACGGTTGTTCGAATCGGTTCTGATCGGCTTATTTCGAACGCACGCGCTTATTCCTCGGACCAAACGCAACTCAACTTAAGTGCGATTGATTTTCCAATAAACGAGCGTGACGCGATGGAAGCGCGTTGCAGGTGGACGCTCAAACGTCGCGAGAAGATGAAACGAGAGATGAAACGACGAGAAAATCTGTCAAAGCCCCAGAATGTAAACAGTACCCCAGAAACTGCGATAAATGGCGAACGTTGTCACATGAGCATACGTAATTTTAAGAACCGGTTCGTTACATGAAAATAAGAATTTTGTGAAAATGTTTACGCTGTCCGTTACTAGGTGAAGAGTTGGTTTTGAAGCTTGTTTGTTAGTCTCGATTGAGATGGATATATTGATTTAGGTTGGGTTAGGTTTTCGGTAGGTTTGAAATGTTTAAAACGTGCTATTTTTAAAACGATTATCTTCTCAAATCATTTAATTGAAAAGATTACTTGATTATTAAATTCTTGTGAGAGATGAAAGGAATGAAAGATGAATAAGTGAAATAGCGTGGAAGAATAACAGAAAAGGATTTACTTTAGAAAATTTTAAATTTTCAGTATGTTCGGTGTTACTTGTCTATGAAAAGGTAAAAATGACGTATGATTAAATAATACTTTTTAGCTAAATTGAATTTTTAAGTAATTTTTAATTATTTAAATATTACGTAACAAATATATTTTGAAAATATATATATCAAATATATCAAATAATATATCAAATAAAACCGTCCTTGAGTAAAAGTTTTCAGTTTTATATAATTAAAAATTATAAAATTAAATTGAGTCTCTACAATTTAATACTGCTACATACATCGTGACTAAATTTCTTATTTTAAACTTGATGATAACACTTCGTGAACCACTTTATGAACCACTTCATAAGCAATTGTTTTAGATCTTTAAATTTCCATACATTTTACGTATTCAAATTAGCATTTTACTTACATTAAAATTACTTACAACAGAAGTAGCAGCCATTTAAATTGGGAGTTACATTCCGTAAAGTGGAAAGTGTAAAATTATTTAAACAAGAAAGTTACAAATTTTGCTCAACATATGACTCTTGTAAACTTAAATATAAATAAAATATAATGGACCTCTCATTTAAAGTCTGAAAAGGAAGAATATGTGCTTAAAGAACATTTTTGCAATTGCATATTATGTCATAATTATTCACCACTCTAAGAAAAATCAAAATAAATAATAATTTAATCCCATTCTGTATTCTCGGAAAACAAACAGTAGTGGTTTGATTTGACTGCTGAGATTCTTAAATATTCTCTTATGAAAAAGAGAATTCTTTCTTGTCGTTGAACAGCAACGAACATAAAAGAAGTAGTATTATAGGAATTTATTTTAAGAATCGAATAAAGTAATAGCTGTTTGCTCTAGAAAATTTTCGAGATGTACAAAGGAGATGTTGATGTACAAAAACGGATATATTTCTCAATTTTTTTCTCTGTGTGTAACAAATTTGAAATTCTAAAAGATGTTAAATTCTATCTTAATAATTAAACGTTTTCTTAGAATATTTTTTGGTATGATTCAATAGCTGAAAAAAAAATGAAATAAAATCGACCCATTTAATAAAAGTTACTACATTTAACACACCTTCAATTCATGCTTTTTTTTCTAATTTACACTGGTACATTTATAATTAACAAATACAATGAAAATTTATAAATAATTATTATCTGATAATAGGAAGATAATAATAATATTGTGTTCGCTATTTTTCGTTGTCTATTATTAATCATATATAGACAAATTAACATATCTTACGTAATTATTATATTACATATATTACTTACACTTTCTTCTTTTATTTTTTTTTTAAATAAAATATTTGCATGTAACAAATTACACATACGCAAAATCGCTTTCGCTAGGAATGTAATTAGTACGTGCAATTAATATTTGTTATAGATTACCATACGTATAAATACTATACGTGTGGTATACGTATGAAAGCTAATTTACCTTGACAACAGTAAATTTAATGAGTCTTTATAGCTTATATATAAATAAATAAATAAAAAATATATATAATGTAAAAAAATGTTTAAATAGAAAGGATAAACATCTATTATACTAATGCATGGCGTTAGCCAAAATTTTTCAAAAATTCTATTGATAACTTTCCTTGATTTATCTGCGAAATTTTGAAACTTCTCTTTAATGTGGTTATTCACATTATATATTATATTGTTTTGTATCATATACAAACGAAAACGAATATAAAGTTATTAAAGAATCTTAATTTTCATTAAATTGATTTTTGTTTACTTTTCAAACAAATATTCATGCGAAAAATTATAAAGTAAGATAAACACATGGAAACTAGTTCAAATGAATAAATTATAAATTATTAATAATGCACTAAATAATAATAATCAATGGTAATATAACAAATGAATAAATTTCAGGGAAATAATATATTTTTAGAAATTTAATAAGCAGGAATGTAATCCGTGACGTGATTTATATAACAAAATGTATTACGTTTCTGATGCATAAAAGTTACATACTTTTATTTAAACAAAATTGGCAAACAAATAATTGTCAGGAACCTGCAACAGTTAAAGAGAAAAACACTACAATGCACAATATTATTAGGTACCTTTTAACGAATAATAACAATCTGCAACAAATTAAGAACGTTTAATCTTTAAGATAGTAACATACCAAGAATATTTCGCTATTTCGTGATTTGTCCATCTTTCTCTCCTGAATGGTGAAACTTGACTTATGCATAAATGAAAGCTTACCACGCACGTTATAGCTCTTCAGAATCGTTTACAAATGTTTGTACCCATAAATAAGTAGCAGTTGACGAGACAAAAGCAAAGAGACCAACTCTATCTCCTGTGATATATCGATGCGCAAGCATTTGTTACCTCGCCAGTCACGTTCAAACGGTTTCGTGTCAGTAACCACTGAGAACACTCGATGCCTTTTCTTCGTTTTCTCCCCTTCGTTTTCACGTATGTACTCTGCTACCGATCTTTTCGCCCCGCGAATACGTAACATTTGTATCGCGCACGGAGATCGGTCTTGCTCTTCCAACTCGACGTGATCTCGTTAGTATGACCATCGACGCTGAAAGAATCGCGCCTCTGCCTTCGTGTAATATCTCTCGCACCTTTTATCTTTCGGAGTTGATTGCCTCGCGTGTCGAGGCTTTCACTGCAATTCTCTTGATTTTTCATGAATTCGTGCTCCTTGAAGCCTCTTTAATAAAAATCATTGAGCAAGAAGTCAAGATTAAAAATTTTTTTAACACGCTATATTCACAATAGTTTACGTGATTTTGTGATTTTGATGTGGAATTGAAGATTGAGAAGGAAGACACCAAAAGAATTGAATATTATTATTTTCTATAAATCAGATATCTTCGAATTTTAAATCTTTTCAATTTCTAATAAATTATGTAAAAATTGGAGGTTTAATATTTTTTTCGATAACACTTGATTCGCGTGTCAGTGTTTTTTCTTTCAAAAGTAAGAAAGGTTGTAAGAAAGTAAGTAAGAAAAAAAGTAAAGAAGATTGGAAATGACAAAGAAACTCGATTAAACATCTTGAACGTGTTGATAAATTATATTTCGTAACAAAATAGTTGAATTGAGCATATTTACGCCTGATACATCTTAAATTTATGAAATAGTAGTTTTACAATTTTGTATAAAAACACGCACAAAATAAATCACAAAAGTATTCGAAAGTATTCGAATTTTGTGTGTTAAATTATGTTTAAAATCTTTTTCCACATTGGTGAAATTTGGAAACCTGAAAATGTATATAAGCAGAAGTTTCAAGATTTGTTGCAATTTGTCGCAAACGCATGTAACATGATACATATTAAACATATTCATATAAGTAAGTGTCAAAAATAGTATCACTGAATATCGAGGCTTGTTCATATAACAGATGATGATTTAAATATTTCATCAATTTCTACATATTCAAATAAAAGAAAATATTTCAAACTTTGTCAATATAATCATGCCTAATGTTACTGTAGTATTAATGAAGTATAATTAATATAAATTGTTATTATATTAATTAATATTATAATAATAAAATGATAATAAATTGTTATTATATTAATTAATATAAATAAAAATTCATATAATTTCATACATAATACATTAATAAAAAGTTCCTACAATATATTCGAATATTTTCACGAATAACTATATATTGCAAATACACAATGAAATATTTACATGAATCATATCAGCGAAATAACGTCTTTCACAGTTTGATAATTACGGAGGGAGTTTCAAATCGTTCGAGCTTGCACAGTTAATTTTACCAATCGACAAAATTAAAATCGTCTAGAAATAGAAGGATTGATTTGATTAAATTAAAAATAAATTTGGACGACGCACAGGCTGATACCGTTTGGGTGGATACGTACAATAGGGACACGTCTCTGTAGCAATAAAAATTCTTTTATAACTCGTGCCGAAGTCGAGCGAGAATTCAGGCTTTGCCAGACGATCGACAATTTTATTTACTGTTGCAGCAACTTTTATTTCCATTTCCAAAGATTCAACTGCCGCTTTGCTCTACCCGTTTTCGTCCTTTCTCTTTTTTTTTTTTCAAGTTACGTGGCTATATATTTTCTACACGTTGTTCTGCACAATATATACTCTCATACCTCGCTGTTACATTTGAATCCACCTCGTACATCTATCGGAGCAATATGTCACCAACATGCGACACTTTCTACACGAACAATTACACAAACGTTGTCACGCATACGTGTGTTACTTACGTTTATGTGTACTTATGTTTAGAAACACAGTGTTCTCGAATGAAAATTTTCTACAACAGCTCTGTGTCTATAAATACACTTACAACATTGAAATGAATTATTGGAGATATTCATGTTCGTACCGGTTCCACGAAACAAAATTGGTTCTTTGAAAAAAAAAAATACGACATTTGTTTCTGCGACTTTTTTTCAAATCTTTGAAACGTGAAAAGATAGAAGGTTAGAAGTAGAGCAGTACCTAGCAAGTGAAAACAACGAAAATTAAAAATGGAATAAAATAACGGTGAAAAATAAACAAAAGGCGTTCGTTGTTTAAACTACGTGCACGGAATAGTTTCTAAAAAAAAAAAAAAAAAAAAGAAAAAAGGAAACGTGAATTTGACAAAACCGTCACGTGTGTGTAAAATATCACGTACATACTTCGCACCTCTGTTTATAACGTACAGCAATGTTATTTCATCAGGTTGCAACGAAATCGCGTTAGATTTAAAAATAAAAAATATTTAATTAAATTTCTCATTCAAATTTATGCGGGTTTCTCATGTTTAAAAATCTATTAGAATTAATTATAAAGTAACAGCGCTGTTTATTTTGTGTACGTTATTAGACTGCATAGTTTTATGCAAATTCGTACTTAAAAACCTTTATTAAACAAATGGAATCTGGGCAGAAATTTATTTCATCCATTGAATATTATGATAAATATTATACTTTGTGCGCATCTTCGTAATTTTAAATTTTCTACAAATGCGTAAAAATCCGCAGTCTATAGTTTACGTATATTTTATTCAGTATATTTTTATAATCTTAAAATTTACACGTAAATGCGCAAACATCAGCAGCCTAAATGTACATGAGATAATATCCTAAACAATAATAATCGACTATAATCAAGGCTTATAAATTACAATTATAATTATAGAGTGTCCTAGTTTTCATAGTACATAATGATTCTACGTACAAAAATAATGCAAAAGGCCGAAATCACGTCACAAAGTCTTCATTTTTCGAGAAAATTGAATTTTTAATTTTATGCTCACGAATAAGTAAAAAAATGTGGAATAAAATTTTTTCGAAAATAGACTCTGAATATGTTTCATTAAAAATTGTCTTTATGTACACGTGGGCTTGGTGATATTTTTCAAATTAAATTTTCTCTTCTCGGAAACGAAATCTCTTGTAAAAAAAAAAAAAATTGCATTCCACATTTTTCACATTTTCTGACGCAGAATGAATCTTCTATCGATTATTCGCCCTTACTAATTTAACTCGAAGACACTCAAATTATATTATTTAATTAATAATAACTACATAATTCAATTCATAATATTCAAATATAATTATGATAATTTAATTCAAATATACTCAAATTCTCGATTTTTCACGAAAACGAAGCTTCACGCGACAAAAATTTTATTCCATATTCTCGGCGTGTTTTTACACGTAGAGTCACCCTGTGTGTGTACGCGAAGAATAATTCTTCATTCGTGCCTCAACGTCAGAATGCAAGAATTCTGAAAATTTTATTACAACATTATATTTTAACGATGAAATTAATAGCGAGAATATATATTGGCGATTGGTGCAAACGCAGTTGTCGTTCTTTCCTCATGAATGAATCAGAAATCACCCTGGCGATGTCTCGCGATGTGCCACGAATTTTTAATTAACCGGAATTACGTGTACGCGCGTACACGTGCGCGTTCGATACGCGTGCATCAAATGCGGTGCATCACGATCGAATCATGTAACCACGCCCATTGTGAAATTTCGAGCCTCGCTGGCCATTGTACGACGCGTCGTGCATGCGGGTCATAATTCACTCGGGCCGGTTAAACTACAGTTAAGAAAACCATCCTCATTATTCGCCGTGTACATACAATGGGCACGCGACCGTTGTTACCGACGAGAACCAGTAGCTCTTTTTTTCGTGTGATTTGTAGACGATGAACCGTGAAATTTATGAAACTCGCGGACATGATCGCGCGTACAATCGTCCCCGACGATAATGGCACGAAATTTACCGAAAAATTAATTTCACCGAGAATCCGTGTAAAATTTGATTAGGAAATCGGCCCCAAAGCGGAAAAGAGGAAGGAAGATTGAAAGACCGAGAGAAGGGAATAATTGTGGAAGATTATTCTGTATTTGGACAAAAGGGACATTTATTTTTTTCTTTTTCTGATGGATTTATACTTTCCTCGGTATAAAGAGAAGTATAAAAGAATAGTAGGGTATCGTTATTATTGCCAATTACTATTTTATTACACATTATGTAAAATTGTGTTAATTAAATCATTAGGTTCTAGATCATTGGCTGGATTCAATCAAATTGTAATATTGAAATAAGAAAGTTCCCTTTCATAAAAGAGCAATTCTCTATTTTCGACGTGTTATTAGATTTTTTTACTATTGATTATCATGCTTTTCAAATAAAATTAAATGTATATTTAATGTCGAAATACTACGAAAGAATTCATAATTCTTTTGCTTGAAATTTTATAGACTACACTTTTAAAGATTCGAATAATTTCACGTGGTTTAATCTCTCTGAAGAGATACTAGTTTTATGTTTCAATCGTCAATAAAAATATTGTAGTTAAATAATGTTTTGTATTGATAGTCATTTCAGTCAGAGGAACAATAACATTTCGTGATCGTTTAAAACTATTTACTATCAATCTACTGAACAACTTGATTTCATAATAAAGTAAAGTAATCAAAACTAAGTAAAGTAATTAGTGTTGCAGCGCTGAATTACGCGCTCGTTGAATTCTACCGTCATTTAATGGATATTTCAGCGAGAACAGTGAAAAGATCGACAACTGGAAAGATATGTAATTAAACAGAACAGCAAGTAATTGGATTTTAGCGATGTCATAGCACACTTACAGAAAAAAGAAAAGAAAAAGATTCTCAAGTATTTAAATGACAATTATAATCACGTCAAAAAGTAATTCATATTTATCGTTAACGTAATCAATAAACTTCCACATTTAAAAATGAGCGAACAATACACCAAAATTCTAATTATTAGATGTATATTTCGTTAAAATTTGTATATTTAATAATACTCACTTAATTGAATAGAAATATTGTTTTCTAATCATAATATAATACACAATTGTTTAAAATTAAAAGTTCATTTAGTTATATTAGCGTAGTAGATCGCTATGAATTACAAGTATCAATGTAGCATAACATCAAGCGAATATTAAGTAATTCTGAAAATATCCTCTCTCAATATTTGCAAGATCAAATTTCATATCACAGTTTACATTTCCACGCATACTCTTTGACCAATAGGAACAGTCATTTTCATTGACTTGAAATTTGAACGAGCGTCAATGCATTTTTAATTAATTATAATACGCGTTAGGCGACAGGAGGCAAAGTTAAAATTATCATACATTTCAACAGTTGAACGTAGTGACAGTAAGAAGCCTTTGAAAGGAAACGCTTAACTTTATTTCAAATTTGCCTTTATCATTCTCTTACCTGCAGTCTTCGACGGGACGTCCTGCCTTTTGCTTGACAAAAATAATCGAATTACTCCATCGAACTCGATCAGTACTCGACGTGGCGCAATTACAAAGCGATACGCGGCACAAAGAGACAGACGAACGTTCCATCAGCGTTCGCCGATGTGACTTTTGATTAAAATTAATTGCCGTTAATGAAACGCAATGTACGCGCGTACCTTCCTGATTTTCCGCATTAACTTCGATCAAATTCGGCGCGCGAGCTTCGGGGTCTCATGTTAAGACTCGATGCAACGACATACCAACGTGATTGATCTTCATCGTTCTACAACACGAATCGCTCGATCGCGAATTATTTGATTCTTTGTTAAACGATGAAACAATTGCAGTTACGAACGTAGACCTCTTTTTCTATTGCATTTTCAGAAATTGGTAACAGTTGATTATAGTAGTCGATGAAACTTAATAATATTTAAAATTCAATCGTGATGATGCCATGTGATGTAATAATAGCAATTGTGCTGTTAATTAATTTGAAAAATATTGAGAAAATATTATATAAATATTTTACATATTTGAAACTGGCAATAGTCTTTAAAAATTAATTCTAGCAACGTTTATAGTTCTTCCAGTGTGTTTTGAACGGTTGTACGTTCTTCAATTAAATTGCTCTACAGTTATCTTCCAAATATTGATTTTTACAGATTCGAAAACTACTCGAACGCATGATATAAAGTATAAAGTTAACACACGTCAATATGAATTTCAAAATTAAGCTGAAAATAGATAAAAGTAAATGTAATTTAATTTCAACTCGCTGAATTTGATTTAAAGTTACTTGGAATATTTTCGGGCCATTTGCTTTCCTAATTTCCTACCGAGCTATCAACGTCATCGCTTTGCCGATATAAAACCTTTGAACATTTTAGAATAAAATTGTTCTGCCGAGTGATCTCATTATTAAGAGGAATTCTACGCTCACCTGTTTTTCTTCCTTTCTCGTTTAAATATTCGCGAACGAATTAGCGCTTTCGGTTTCCAGAGGCTTTCACGGCTGCAAAAGGCCTACATTATTCTTGTGACATCGACCAATTTTTTTCCCAGCGAGCAAGAAAAATTACCGCACAAATTAAAAAAAAAGAAAAGAGAAACGAGGGTGCAATAACAGAAGGGACTCTTAAATGGCTCTGTTTCGTGCTTGTGTTTAGTACCGAATAACTTATACTGACTGAAGGACGTAATATAACGCTAACCCCTCGTGTTCGTTCTTTACAATTCGTGTCAAAATTAATTCATTCGATTTGTCTTGCTTCGATTTGAAACGTTCAGTCAACTCTTTATTTCCTTCGAGATATACGCACGTCAGTATTTAGTCGTCATATTTATGAATATAATTCCCAACTTGTATAATTGCACTTCGTGTTCACTAGAAGCATAACAATTTCACCGTGACAATAATTTACAACTCGTAATTTACTGTACTCGTAAATGCTGGCTGACAAACATTCCATTTTTTATGAAATGATTGAAAAATGTTACAAATGTTGCAACTGAATCTGTTCATTAATTATCTTCTATGATATTAATTATTTTCTGTGACATTTATTTAATCGCGAAATTGAAAATTAATTACTGCGAACCATTTTTATAATTACATGTAAAACATGACACAGTTGCATTCAGAATACAAAATATTAAAAACAAGATTATACAAACTTGTCCGCGACGAATTGACCCATCTTTCTCGCTTAACGCGCAAATTTTTTATAAGAAGAAATGTTCTACTAAAATCGTCACAGTTTATTTCAGTATGTGTACTTGAAATAACACTATGTATGTGAAAGTTATCCAGAAAAAAAAAAGTGAAAGAAATTGAAAGCGCTTTAAAGTAATTTTTCAAGAAAATGGGATTTTCAGATTTTTACAGAGAAATAATAATAATCGTACGAATGAATATTGAAATAAAGCAATTGACCGTTTAAAACATTTTCCATTTCACGAGAATCGAAATCGATTGGAAAAGAGAAACACGAACGACAAAGTGGACAGATTCGGTTTCACGCGAGTTATTTCTAATTTTAATTTTAATTTGCAACTGATTACCAGGGGGGATTACTGCAAATTGTTTCAACGTGTAACTCATTTGATTCACGGTTTAGAGTGAATGCTTTTACATCGAACGTTTCCGGGCAGATCGATTCGCCTCTCGTAATTTGTTAATTAGCGACTAAGGGAGAAATGGATTGTAATTTGAAGTGTAGTAAATTGCTAAACATTAATTAGGAGAACACGTAGTAAGAGAATTGAATCGTTCGCAAATCACACGTGTGTGTTACCCTGCTACAATGTACAGGTAAATTCAACTATGAACTATTGAAGAATTTTACGTTTCAATTATTTGCAAACACTTTCATCCTTTATTCGTACATAATAAAAATTTGCTAAAAGGAATTGTAAACATACGCATAATTACAAATTATTATCTTTGTTTGTAGAATATTTATTGTACGTCATCATGATGATTTTATTATGTAGAAGTATATTAATGTGACGATTTTACTAAGCAAATTAATGATATTATATTTTTGTAACATTCTTTAAGTGAAATTGAAAGATTCGTTAATGTCAAAATAAGAATTGATTTTGATATACTATAATTATAATAAATTCATATAGAAAAAAAAAATGAAATTGCAGATTAATGTAATTTGAACATTTAAAATCCTTTCAGTATTTTAGTGAAACATTTTTTTCTCAATTACCAAATCCATTCTAACATCATCCACTTCAAACTTCATCAACGAAATAACACCGTCCCGTGTTCCACGGGGAGTTTTTACCTCGCTAAAGAATTCCGTCCATTAACAACATATTTCTGCGAGACGTCGAACGAAAATGAACTTGGTACCAAACGCAAATTCGATGCGAAGCACCGTCGCGGAGAGAAAAAAAAAAAAAAAAAGAGGTCGGAACATCGCGTAACATCTTCGTGAAAATAGAACGAAAGAGGAGGAGGAGGAAGAAGAAAAAAATTGAATTTTCTGCTATACCTCGTCGCACTTGTTCCGTTCTCCCCAGGCTGATAGTAATGAGGAAAGAAAGACGACGTTGTTTCGCCCACGAGAAAGGAGCTGTCGCTTCGAATCTTCGGCGAGCAGCGAAGCTAGAAGTAATCGATGCAAGAATCGCGTCTCATCTTCGTTAATTATAATCATATTCTTGCTCGATAGACGCGCGGATCCACCCTTCTCGAAAATTACTGTTCCCTCTCGGGCAGCTGGAATTTTCCTAGCTGTCCAGGCTAGTCTCATTCGTTGCTTGAAATTTGGAGAATTTGAATTTTCGACTAGTTCCTCTAGTTGATTGAATAATTTCACTTATGTCGAAAAGTGTCGTTTCTTTTTTCATCTAGATGATTATTCTATATACTTGAGACATTTTTGATAACATTGATATGATTATAATTGACAAACGTAACAAAGATATTTTGAAGAACATAGATATAAAGTTTTTTCAAAGTACATTTCGAGTGTTGCTCTAAATTTGTTTAAATAATTAAATTCTAGTTACTCGAATAATTTCATCGCGGGTATCGAAGATGTTGAATTTCTTTTCTTTCTGTTTCGAAATTTTGCGTACGTGATTACTGGAAAATAATTAGAACACTGTAATAAGGATGGTAAAGACATTTTTCTTTGTTCTAACATTGATCTGGATCAATCAAATTAAAATTAACAGTTCAGCTGATAATTTAGGTATCACTGTAAATGATTTAATTAATTAAACATTAAATATCACTTAAATTTATTGATCGTGTTTCATAAGATTGAACGACTAATTTTTTCGCGAAGTTTAAACTGCAAAAATTTTCATATATATAAAACCTCACGGATGCCTCACGGAGTCTCACATTTAATCTACTAATGAATTATTTAAATAATCGAGAAATATTTCCTTTTACACCGACGATGGCCTTCGAAATTGAACGACTCGTTCTCGTTGAATAATAAATTCTTGACGTGAAACTGTGTCTCCTGAGCGAGACAAGCTGATCTGCTCACGCTGTTCTCTGATGAACACGCCGCGTTGTACCTCTCGCAGGTTCCCGTTTAATACGTTAATGATGTACTGGTACGTGTCCTGCAGTTTGCCTTTGATTCGTCCATGAAACGCCAGTATGGTAGTTTCCGCCTGATTCATTGGCAAGCTGGCACTGCTGGCGTATTTCCTGCGTCAGTGCTGAACGCGAGAAAAAGTCACGTCATTAAAACACTGAATGGGGGATGATACTTAAATGGCGCGCGGCATTTGTCAAATTCACGTTTCAAATTCACGCTTCACAATCCGTTAATTAAGGACAGTCCCGGCTGATTAATTCCCCGAATTGATTAAATAATCCCGGTGAACAGCTGAAACTGACGAAGTTCGAGATCCCTTTTCCAGTTGCGCGACGCGTGACATCGATAAACCGGGTTACACTTCAACGCCGTTCCTCGAATGTCGTATTTTTCGTAGCTTTTTTCTTTCAGAAATTATTCTCGCACTGATTCTCTCCACTCTCGGCGAGACTTTCGCGAAATGTTTCATCGCAAAGTGAAAGACATCGGTTCTCTCCGCGGCCTTCGCTCGTGAACTTTTCGTTCAGTATACACGCACGCGTACACACGATTACACACGATCAGAGTGTACACGCATAACTCAACAACGGCATATTCGCGGTGACGTTCGGCGTCAGGAAAAATAATTCGTTTCTCTTTCTCTCTTTTTTAATTCATTTCAAAGCTACTCGCATCACTTACTGCAATAGCTCTGACGATCTTTGCTCACTTTGCATGACGTCGTGCCGTACTGTCTTATTACTATCATTCTTACTTATTATATTAAATCTAATCTATTGTTCTTTTCTCTTTTTCCTTTTCTTTTTTTGTCGTTACACTATTATTATTATTATTATTAATATTATTATTATTATTATTATCATTATTATTATTATTATTATTATTATTATTATTATTGTTATTAGTGTTGTTCTTTCATTAATGCGAAACACTTATTAGCATATATAAAGAGGAATACACCTAGATTCGCTATGTTTTTCTTTCTCTTTTTTTCTTGCTGTTGGTATACATATATATATATATAAGAACGTCCACGGAATTTCTTTCTTGTTGTCGAAATTCTGTCTGATGATGATGGTCTGATATCGATTTTGTGTGTATCTGGCGAGCTTTTCTCTACTTTCTTATCGTCTCTTTTAGTTTCGTGTCTCGGTCTGCTGCTGCATAATGACTGTCAATAATGAAATATCGAGTATTCTGTAACACTTCTCTCTGTATTATGTCCGCCTTTCTTTCACTCTGATACTTCTCTCTTTCTCTCTCTCTCTCTCTCTCCCTTCTTTGTCCTTCTCCCTTTCTCTATCTGCCTCCTTTTCGCTCTATTTATTTCTTACACTGGCTCTAGCTCACTTTTCTCTTCCCCATTCTTCGGAGAGCCGTCTTTCTCTATCTCGTTCGTTTTCTTTCTTCTTTTTTCTTTCGTTTTTCGCTCGCATTCTCTCTCTCTCTCTCTCTCTCTCTCGAGCGCGCGCTACTTATTTATTCTGATTTTGGTTTCATCTATGCAAGCTGCTGGCTCATTGGGTTCTGAAAGTGCCTGTAATACTCGGACATTGCCTGTAAACACTATATGCTTTCCACATCTACGTTAAGTATACACGTGTAATGTCTGTTGATTGATGTTGGTATGTTCCGTACGAGCAGTTATATAGTAATATATATATATATATATATATATATATATATAATACCATATATATATATTTATATATAATATATACATATATATAATTATAAATATTATATATAGCCGATTTATAGTGGTTTTATATATACTATATTTATTATATATATATATATATATATATATATATATATATATATATATATATATGATAATTTAATTATGTATACAAAATGGTTTATTACGATAATAAGCATCGTGCACGGTATTGCGACACACTTTTATGGGAAAGTATTTTCCATCTAGTGTTCGTATATAGTACGTTCAATGCACGCTGATAAATATAAAGTAAAACATAATAACAAGAAAGGTAATTTGATTGGAACTGTAATTAACAGATAACAATTCGAGTTGTAACCACGAGATATTATTTAGACTCGGACGAGTAAAAAATTGATCAGCTTCCGTCGATTGAATTGAACGATGTATGATATAATACACAGTGATAAAGTACGGTAACGAGTTACACCGAAATTGAAATTTCTTTTTATTTTTATTACTGCGAAATCTGGCCCTCGTAATTATTTCGCTCGTTTCATTCTGTATTAATTCTCTGTGACAGAGACAATGATTTACGATGATTATTCGCAACTGTTAGTAATCTTAGTCACTTTCTCGAAATTCAAGTTCAGACAGATATTTTTAACAAACTATTCTTTTGATGATGTTCTAAGTTAGACAGAATACCTCTTTGTAATAACTAAATCTTGTTCTAAATGACTATCGAGCGCATTCTTTGAACGCTTTCTATTAATTGATTGTTGAGAAAAAAGACTGATTTAAAAGAGGAAGTGAAATCATTGAAAAGAAGAAGAACATTCAGTAGAAAGATACACTCATGAATCTCTTTTGTTATAAGGATAAAGTAAATTTCGATAGATCATCATCACAAGTGTCTTTCAGAAATACTTACTAAAATATTTTAACTTTCGAAGATTGTGAAACTTGTCTACATAAAATAAAATCTATTTACAATAATATAATATACACAACTATTGTGTCATAGTTCTGACTGGCATTCAATAATTATTATTCACACGCGTAACTGACAAAAGAATGTTCAAAAAATTTACTAAAATACTTACAACTGGTGTCAATCCTTAACATCAATACAAAAAATTAAGTTGAAACAGATGTCTGATTGGAAAATTGTCATAGTTTATGTTAATCAAAAGATATTTTTTCATTAGATATTCATCTAATGGTAACTTAATCCTAAAAAAAGACACCGTCACAAAGGTGTACGTTCAAGTGTCGTTTAAATGAAGTTCGATTTTAACTTTTATCCCGTTATCAATTAAGTATATTAAAAGACAGAAAATGATTATGAACTACGTATCTAAAATCTCGTTATAAATATCATAAATACTTAATCGTTAAAATGTTCGATTAATTTTCTTACACGAAGAACTGTCGTGAAAAACAGCCTAAAAGAAACCTAATGAAATTGAAAGCTTCATTCCAAAAGTCTCCTCATTTCGAAATTACTAATTCACATAAATCCGAAACGGTGAAACTAATTAAATCAAAAGAATTATCATATAAAGCCACGATTTATTAAATTTTGACTAAATACACGATATCGCGTTTGTTCCATCTAGAAGAAAGTAAAAACGACGCAATTTATACGCACAAATCTGTTTCTTACGAAAGTCTGAATCTAAAAGTCACTTGACTTTCGTCGTGCGAGTCGCATTTTGTGTATCGAAACGAAGTCACACAAAATCCCAAAATCCCATAATCCTCTGTCGCCGCGGTGAAAATCACGAAATTTCAAACGAAATTGTCATCGTCTCCTCCGCGCTTTCGATCGTTCATTCTCGGAGGAAAATCGCTCGCGGCGAACGAAGCACGAGGGAAGTCTCGACTCCGCGACGACTACGATAATAATTACGAGGCCCAGCCGCAATTACGCAACCGCATTAATTCAAGCTTTATGGACCGTATCTGTCTCTCCTCGTACCGGCAGCGACGTTTAGCGCAATATGCCGCGGCGCCTAGCTCCGCCAGAGTTACCAGCGCAGGTAAATGAAATTGGCTCGGGCCTACCCTTGTCTTTCTCTCTCCTCGCTTCCTCCCCCATCTCTCACCCTCGTCGTTCATCCGCCATCGTTCCACGATCTTCCAGTTTCACCCTCGATTGCTTTTAATTTCTCCCCCCTCCGTTTCCTTCTTCGTTCTACACCACTACACTTTCACCATGCTCGGAGAAGTAAATGGCAACTTGTGGAGAATTGTACGTAAGGGCGCGATCAGTGGGCGATACTTGGCGAAACGACAGACCGGACAGATGAAGTTCCCTTTGTGCAGGGAACTGTAGCTTCTGATTTATAGAAGCCTCATCTTTTTTGTACAGTACGTAGATGTTTTCGTTGAAATTATAAAAGACACACAATACATGGAAAATTTAAAAGAGGAATGAGTTTGTTTTTAAAGGAGCGTGCTAGGTAGGTTTTTATTACTTGGTCACTAATGTCAAAGAGGTTTGTCGTTTAAATTTCTAAAATTCTATTTGTTTTATGTTAAACGCAGATTCATTCTCACGAATTTATTTTATTCTGCATAAGTGTGCTCCTTTCTTTTCTCCTGTCAAAGAATTCAGTTATCATTTTTAGATTCTTCAGATAATCTTTGCAACATTTTCCGGAATTAATACAATAGAGACTTGTTACTGAATCGAAAATGTATAATGCGAATTTTAAATAGTCAAATGAAATTGATACTTTTGGTACTTGTAACTCGAAGTTTTATTGAAGATTGAAACAAAATTGGGAACCGTATTTTGTATAATTATTCAAAACAATTGTTTCCGAATATTGGTTTGGAAAAAAATTTTGATTGAAACAAATTTTATATACTCAGTGCTTCTTTTTATCAGAAATTACATTTCATTTTCAAAAATAAATAGATCCGATGTTACATTGAAGTGGACAGTAGGTTTAAATAATTGTGAAGGATAGCACATTACCATCGTATTGAAACCTTATTAACAACGCCTCAGGAAATATTTTACATTATACAAATATTTTATATTACACAATTCCTTTCGTCTTGATATTACCAGACTACGGATTTTTACACATTTGTAGCAGATTTTAAAATACGAAAGTGTACAGAATACGTATGACATGAAAAAAATATATAAAATAACTGTAGAAGTGTAGTATACCAAAACATATAATTTTAAATTAATTATATCATGTGTCGAAGATTCATGCAATAAATTGTGCTACACTTTCTAATGCTGCTGGAGAAATTTTATTTTCATTTATTACTTTGATACAAATTAAACGTAAACACCAGTTATTAAGTCGAAATTCTAAAAAATTAAAACTCCGCTTAAAGAATTAAGTTACATTCTCTAAAGTATGAATTTGCTTAAAAATTCGGAGTCCGATCATCAAATATCCAATATATATAACATAAATCATCCCGATGAATTTTTTCTACTCTAATCCTCTTATTATTTCGCGTCCTTTCTCTTCTCAATTCAATTATTCTATTTTCCAACATTATTACTAAATCCAGCGAATGTTTATGCACTTTGGAGAAACTTCCCCATAAAACGCAAAATTATACAAAGTCGGCAAAAAGTCCACTGATCCCCTACTAACAATACAAATTCAAGTTTGAATACAAATGAATTGAATTCGACTGAAATTTATTATTATAACTTATTATTCATACTTATTTTATTCGACGAATAAAAATTGCATAAACGTCAACAGTTTAGCATGTTCTCATACACGTGTTCTCTGTCCCTTTCAATTTCATTGTCATTCAATCCAACCGACTTCCTCGCTTATCCTGACGCTTCGTTTCTGCGTATCTCTCTTCCGTTCGTTTCTTCGTTTCGTCGCAATCCCCTCTTTCATGGTCGCAAGTTTCTCCTCAGCCCTCGAGATCGCTCGCGTTCTATTTACCTCCGTCATTCGCCGGGTTAGAATGGCGCGCGGTTCTTTGAAAGTGTCCCCTCGGCCCGGTCGAGTTTCTTCCCTGTTTCCCTGCTAACATAAGCCGCTATCAGCGCGCGCCCCTCTCCTTCAACCCTCTGTCATCTTAACTCCGTTACTCGCCGCCCTTTCCTGTTTACGCGCCGTTTCCCTCTATCTCTACCGGGCGCTCTGTATCCGCTGATAACCGTCCCTCCACGTATCTGCATAAAGAGGGGAGAACGCGCGCCGCTCTGATAACGACCATCGAGAAAGAGTGAGAGAGAGAACGGAAGTAAGACGCGGGCGAACTGCCCGCTGAAATTGACAGTTTTAACGAGCGAACGACAGTTTGCCACCGTGAAACCACGAAACATCGTTGCCGTAATTTGGCGAACAGTCGAACGGAGTTGTAATGGAGACGCTCGTTCGTCGAATTCGATAAAATCGGCTCGTAGTTGGCCGGAGTAGTATTCGCTGCGCAACTGTTGGACCGTGTACTCTTAGGGGAAAACCTCTAGGTGAAACGGAAGTTGACACAGAGACTCGTTGGTAACGATAATCGTTTGGTAATTGCAAAGATAAGTGATTCGTTTAATACTTAACTTGGCTCGGTATTTACTTACTTGCTACATACTATATATGGTTGGTGCTTAATGTGTTTTTGTGTGTATATTTTGCTAAATAGATTTTATGACGAGTATATTTCACTTTATTTAGTAGAGTGTTTAATATATATATATATACACATTTCATTGAGTATAGTGGTATTTATAACGAGTATTTTATTTAATATTTAATGCTATTCTGTAATTACTTAGTGAAGTGTTTAATATACTTTTATACGTGTATCTTGCTAACTAAAATTTACAACGAGTGCTGTGCTTAGTATTCAACTCTACTCACTGTCAGTATTTATTTAGTAGAATATTTAATATGCTATATTTACACATTTCTGCACATTACGTGTATTTTTGCACTTTTGAATTTTTCTACGAGTACATATATAAATATGTCCGCGATTCAACAATTGTATATTACGAATACTATAGATATTTTGAATATGTTTTCTTTCTACATAAAACAATTTGGAAGATATATTTCTTTATTCAGCCGTTCGGTCTATTTATTCTTTGTTAACCTGATCTTTTATGCATCGGCACAGCAGGAAACGTTGTTTCCTCGTTTAATAAATTTTCCAAATTTCAAGTTGATAAATAACAAATTATCTCCCTTTCCACACTGACTTTACATTTTTTTTCTTTTTTTTTTTTTTCTCCTTTGTACTACATCAACATAAATTTTGTACAGAAAATGTAAAAATTCGACTAAAGGGTTGAATATTTGTCGAATCAACTCAACAATTGTTCGAAGTATACAAAGAGAAAGTCGATATCGAACTATAATAAGGAACTTCACGTTTCCTAATTGTATGAAATCTAAAGAAAGTTCCAATAAGCACGTGTCCCAAAACTGTCGTTTCACTGTAATACGTCGAGTGTAATTATAACACTTTTCACGCTTCGAATTTGTCGAAAATGAGAATTATTATGAACTGTCATTGATATTACAAAATATGCTTTGCCTTAAAGCTTGTAAGATAATTGTGAAAAAATTTGACAGAAATTATTTTCGTTTAAGCTTTCTTACTTGGTATAACATAACTATTTGGATCGTTATAATATTTGGTAAATAATTACAACGTGTGATTTACCTTTACCCAATAAGTTCGTAGACAAAATATTCAAATTTAAAAGCTTGGGAGCTCTGATTAGTAACTAATAATTACATACCATACTTGTTTTTGGAACTTCTCCAGTTTTAATAAAAATTTATTTACTTTTTGTGAAAATTCGTAAGCTTATATTGGTTTTTTCATCAAATCAGTTTTTCCGCTTGTCAATTCAAGACAAATTCACCAAAGATATTTTACAATTCTTTCGAAATTCGAATTCGTACACGTGTATTATACCGTGTCACAATAGCTTCAAGAAACTGTGTTTCAAACAGCAGTATGCAAACAAGTGATAAATAGACGATCTCTGAGAATGCACCTTAAAACTACACATGTGCATAGTAAAGCAAAGTGGCTGCTCTTCATAAATAAATTAAGACTTCATAAATAAATGAAGAGATAGAACAGCAGAAGCTATAATAGCAAGCTATCATAGTCATTAATCTACGGCTCGTTTAACCTTCTATCAATTTTAATTCTGGTCTTTATTAAATTTGAATTTTGATTCGCATCACGCCGATGAAAGACCAAATCAAAGAAAATATTATAACAAAGAGTCCTTTACTTCTCATTTATTCCAATATAAAATTCGATTTAATTTGTTCTAAAGAGAACGCGTTTCAACTCTAATAAAATCAGCTGTATTGCATTAAATCATTCTATAAATATTGCGATCCTTGGCTTTAACAAATTAAGGAATAGTAGTTAAAAATTTCTGAGTATTCTTTTTATTTGTTCAACTCTCATATGAAGTTTTCTATTTCAACTTGAATAAAAATTAAAAAATAAATTAATAAATTAATAAAAATTAATAAATAAATTGCCGTAGTTTAAAATAACAATTTCTGTTATTTTAAACTCAACGATACTACACTATTCGATGACCTATATCAGTAATTTAACTTTTGATTGACAGCGAATCGATAAAAGAGCAACATCCAAAAAATGACAATGAACAACAGTGATTCAATTTATTTTCTTGTACGTAATTATTCACTACAATTTTATGATGTCTACGAAATTATTGGATGGACATCACGCAGCATATAAATTATCTGTATACCATCATTCACTTGTGAATCCTTGACAATGCAAGTCCGACATTCCGTTGGGAATACTACTTCATCAAGTTCTACGAAGGAAGATCACGCGTTCGTCGTGCAGCGAGCGGAAGCCGCACGTTTTTCCCTCGCGAGGTCGCGTCTTGTTCGCGAAAGGGAAAAGTACCAAGGCAGATTAAACGAACGCGAGCACAGATCGCGAAACGTCTGAAGAGAGAAGTCGTGTACAGAACGTTTCAAAAAATTGAAGTCAAAAATATGTGATGATCGTCAAAATAAGCAGGAAGATTATAACGAACGTGAATCGAAATGTCATTAGTTTTACAGTTGTTAAATATCTTTGCTAATTTGGACAATGATTGATAAATTCGTTGTTTCAATGTATAAATTTAATCAGTTTGTCAAATTTAATCAATTTAATCAAATGTTGCAAAAATTATTCAAAGAATATAAAAATGATATAGAGTAGAATAAATGAAGAATTATCTGATTGGGTAGATTTTGTATTTGTTTTATGAATGAATTTATTACTCAGTCACTAATATTTATCTGCAATTCTTCATGAAAATATTCCATTGACCATTTTTATAAATATATTATACGTCTTATATAAAACATTTCGATAGTTTACCAACACTGTAATCAGATCAATATCGTGATTGTATTGGCTAAGTTTGAAACAAATTTCAAAATTTATTTAAAAACTACAAAAACAGTTTATTATATCGTTATTCAATAAAATAAATAATTATTTCATTCGATATTTTCATAATATAAATTATTTAATAATAATAATTAATTCTTATTGTATACTCAATACAATACTATTTGTACATTAATATTTTCACTAAGTATATTTATAATATATATATTGTACATTATACATTTATTATACATAATTATGTCGTATATTAATTTCCCATTTTAATACTATACTCTAATACTATACATTTTCAGATTTGTTCTAAATTACAGTTTCTCATTACAGTGTAAATGAAATTTCAGAATGTTTGATATATATAATATATATAATATATATAATATATGCGAACCATTATATGTTTGACATAATCATTATTTTAACACTTTGACACATAATAGTCATGGAACTATTATTTAAATAATTAATTAAATAAACTAATTGAAAGAGTTTCATATAATGAAATAACATTCTGTTGTTGTTATTACCGAATGACATTAAATCAAATCATTATTACAATTAAAACGATAGTACTATAAACAAAACGTCTTATAATTTTGAAACTAATGACATTTAAGACCACGTTTATTACCCTTTGAAAACTGTCATGGATCAAATTAACTTTAATTTAATTAATTTAATTAATAATTTCAAATAATTAATAAAATGATAAAAAATGATTAAAATTAAATAATTTTAATTAATTTAATTAATATTATCATCATCCGATAGTGTTATTTGTAATATTTTTCACTTTTCATCCAAACTTCAATCAAATTATAGAATGTTAAATACCGAGACAAAATTTTACCGAATAACGCAGTCTCTTTCGTTGTTTCTTTCGGTAATTAAAGATTTATTTTGCTTGTTTTGACATATTTCCAAAAATTTGACTGAAATCGTTTGAAATCGTTCCGTGGATTCTCAGTTTTAAATTCGAAACTATCTCAAAGTCGCAGAGGGGCTGTCGTCATCGGTGAAAACGTACGCGGACCGCGAAGAATCACGAAAGCAGTGGAATCGAGCTCGGATTCTTCACGAAGCAACGATGAAATAAAATAGCAATAAAATGGCAAATGACAAGACAGAGTCGACAACGGCTATCGATATCGTAAAAAAGGATATCGCATAGTTTCGACCAGAAATATCTTTATTCCCTTTCTCGGGGAACGTTTAGGCACGTAGACATCCAATTCTTGGCTCCCGCCATCGACATCCGCATCAGACCACACGTTCTTCGAAAATACGAGAGAAAAGAGATCTGAATTGTCGACGACCTGGAAGGCTGACAATATGGGGATGCGTCTGTCACGGTGATCGGCAAATCCAATGACAAATCGTGCTTTATGTCGATATTAACCCTTTCGGCGGCGTCTGTCTTTAATAGAGATTGGAACTCGAGCGAGCTTGAAAGTGATAAGTGAAAAGGATTGGCGTACGTTATGCATTTCGTTATGGACACGACAGTCGTATATTTCTGTCTTTCTTTGGGATATATGTGACACTTCGACAATGTTGTTTGATATTTGATGTGCGCAGTTGATGATGATACACAATGTAGCAACACATGGAGAAAAATTCTTTTCGACGTTTGTCTGTAGAAGTTGGGAATATGTGCCTTAAAATTCAGTATACATACAGTGATTTTTATAATTCAAATTCTCTGTATAAATAATTGTAAAAGAATTAAGTGTAATGACTTTGAGACGCTAAATCAGTGATAAGTTGAAGGATTAGAATAAATTAAAATCAAGTTACTGTTATTACTCAGAGAAACGAGAATTTAAATACATTCAACGAAAACACATTAGAATCTATAAAAATGAATTTAGAAAAGAAAAAAGAAAACTCAAGTAAAATAAATTTATTGTATGTATATATATATATATATTTCTGTATCATCTTACGTATGTCGTGGATCACACATTTTCCCAATAATAATGAAAAGAATTTGAAAGGCAAATACATTCAACAAACGTACCGATAAAACACGTTAGAATCTATAAAAATAAATTTAAAAGAGAAAAGGAAAAATTCAGATGAAATAAATTCAAAAGTTAAAAGTACATTGAGAAAGCTCATTGATAAAATGAATTGGAGAATCGAGAACAAAAACAGTTCAAATATCAACCAAGATAAAATTCTATCTAGCCTGTCGCAGTTTACGATCTCAACTGCAGCGTCAAAAGTTGAAAACAATTCCTCGAAAAGACACCCTCGCGAAAGAAATTCCTTCTCGCCAAAGGGTTAACGGCGCAAACTCGTTCGTTTCCAACAAGTCCATCCCCCCTTCAACGTAGTGAATGATGACTATCTCCAACGAGACGTCAGCAGCCATCAGACACAGAGAGAAGAACGCCTCTAACTGAACGGGTTACGGTAATTGAAACGATCGGACCATCAGGTGAAATTCGTCCGTTATTGGGAGCACAAGGATGAGTAGTAGACGGTCTGCTCTTGCCGACTTTCTCTTATATTGGACGACTTTATACGACGCACGAAGAGGAAAAACCCGGCTCGTCGACTGATCCGTGACTTTTCGAAAACCGTGCAGCTTTCGTATAGACGCGCGTTTGTCCACCGACAGCAGTAACCTAACCAGCAGCATGGTGGATGTAATCGGGACCACGACTGATCCCTTTGATCCGCTGCTCCGTGGCGAAATTGTACGAGAGATGTGCGCGCTGGTCCGGGCCATATATACGCGATAAAGCTTAATCTTTACGAAGCTTAATCTAATACCGTAAACGGGTATGATCGGGTACGATCGTCCAACGTACAGAATGAAAAGGAAACTTTGTCCGTAAATGAATTTTATACCTTCGATTTGATGGAAATATATGTAAAGAAGCTGCCGCAAAATTGACTTTGAATCTTGAATTTCAAAGTCAAATTTTTTTTTTTCATTGCATTGTGTTCTACTCATCACGAAAGTAAAACTTTTTCAAGAAACCGTGGATCGCTAATAGTTTTCTTGAAAAATAACAAAAAGTTTTTAACCAGTACGTCCTAACAGCGACTTTATGTTCTTGGACGCGTGGGTGTCTATTTTACGTAATTCTTGTATTAGGTTTCACTAACATTTGATTTATTATAATCTAAATAATTAAATAATAAAACTAACCGTTTATTCAGAGATTAATATAAAAATTACATTCACATTTCCAGAACCATAAAGTCGCTGTTAGAACGTGCGCGTCCACAATGTTAAATGATTAAGAAACTTTCTTGCCATTTTCCAAAAGAATTATTAAGTTCCTCGGAAAAGTTTCACTTGATGAGTAGAATATAATGCAAAGAAAAAAAAAAAAAAGAAATTTTTGATCTTGAAATTCAAGGTCAAGATCAATTTTGCGGCAAGTTCTTTGTATATATTTCCATCGAATCGAAGATGTAAGATTCATCTATGATAGCCACGGACTTTTCTTTCCATCCTGTACAGACGGGAGCATTTCGAATCGCGTACGGATAAATTTAGAGCCGAAATGATTCGTCTTTTCCTTTTTTCTTTCTTTTTTTTTTTTTTTTTCTTTTCAGATCTACAGCGTCCATTGCTACATTGGAAACGATTCTCTTTTTTTTTTTGTAATTTGTTTGTTATCGCGCAGACGACGTGCACGACGATCGCGAGGCTGCGAACGAGAATCGATCGGCGCGACGCAATTCGAGAATCCGAACGATGATGGATGTTTTGTAGAATGTTTGGTGATCGCGCAGAGTATGCTTTACTGATTTTGGTGATATTGAAATACGCTGCCAAGATCGATGATTTTGACGATACATAATTTGCGCGGTTTCAATTTTCCGGATGTAGAGTAATTTATGCTGAATATTCTGTGTGTTTGATAATACATTTTTGTGGATTTCATATACTAATAACGAGTTCAAATTATGGATCCTAGATTAGATTTACGTAGGACAAAAATCAGAGTAAAATAAAATATTCCATAAAAATTTCACAATCAATTACTACACTTGACTCTAGTCTACAATTAATATAAAATGATTAATATAATCAGTGTGAAATAATTTTACATTGACGTGATTTTTGAATGATTTTGTACATTATGTTAGAAGCAGTTATCATCAGTGAGTTAAGTTTAGATTAAACCATGTACAGAGATATTGAATTGAGCTATATGACATTTTTAAAAATGACATTTAAATAATTTCCCACATGATATTAAAAACGATTGTTTTTAATAAATTGAATTTAGACTGTGTTATATATAAAGCTATTACATCGATATAAATCAGAATAATGTACAGTTATACTGATCAACTTAATACAGTTGAAATCATGCTGATCAACTGAAAAATATTATAAATACATAGTATATTGTAAACATATAAATAAATACTACAAATTTACTTTAAACTTTACCATTACTTACTATGATTTTCATTCAACGAAATAAGTCACGCTTCTTGAGAATTAAATATTAATCTCGTATAACTCGAATAATAAAATGAAAAATTTGGTCTCCGAAAGGCTCGAAAACGTAGGAAATCTTGATTTGACAACGTTTTTCCCAAGATATCGAAATCAGTGAGGTGTACATTCTGCATAATCGCCAAATATTTCGTGGTAACGTCATGTTGGACGGTACTGAATATCCTCTATAACCTTGCATAACCTCTATTTCGAACTATGTTTGAAGATCGTAGATGGTGGATTTGTCGAGTGCATACAGTGGTGAGAATATTACGTACGCACGCATAAACGAGGAAAAATGTTTTTCGTCCCAATTGGTAGAAATTTTATTCTCGTTTGTTTCCGGAACACATCGCCAACAGTTATAATCTCCACATTCGGCGAAGTAATGTCGTAACAAACTGACGACTGTATGTTTTTGCATTTGATGCGGGGCATCATTGGGGAAATGCTTTGCATGACTAGACACTTCTCTGTATTTGAATTTGATTTGACACATAGTTGATGGATCTCGTAGAATAGTAAACGACTGACGTTTAAACGATTCTACATTTTGCTCTTTAATTATTTCCATATATTATATTTAGAAGATGTGTTATGCGCTGATCTGCATCACTTGTATTTAATGTATAAACCGTATTTACCCACAATGTATGATAATGTAACATCATGTATGCACACTCGCCACTGTACACTGAAATTAATTGCATTTCTCTTTTACCATGGAATATCGTTCGTAGGAAAGCCGCAGTTAAATAACGCTTCAGGTTATTCCGCAATTTTAAATTCCAATTCCTTTTACGTACGTTTATTGATGAATGTGCCGCTGTAATTACGTTAAGCAATTCAAATAGAAAATATTATTAAACTTTCGTATTAGTTACATCGTGATACGCAACTTCATACGCGATACGCAGTGTAAACATAATATGAAAAATTAACGTGCAACGCAATGAAATGATTTGATCAACGAGCGGTATAGATCGGTCCGCAACTTCTTTACAACCCAACGAACGCTGAAATTCTCGCACGTATCATCATTAAAAGAGAAAAAAAGAGAAACAGGAAGAACGAAAAATAGAAAGCTTCACCAGGTTATAGAGGATTGATATCCGCCAGCATCAAGCGCGCGATCGAAGTCTGTCAGGTCGCGAAACCATCATTTGCCCAGAGCACTAACGAATCCGCTGCCACCAATTACACTTCATCAGCGACCCCCGTCGCCGAGCCTCCTCCAACTAAATCGTCGGATATTCCTTGTGAAACGTGAGCGAGTTTCAAGAGTCTCCTCGAATCACCATCCTCTCTCTGGCCACCTATTATCCCGACATCCTCGTCTCTTCGCGCCGTGAATCGCTTTTGACGCTGTGGCGGGAGGAGGAGGAGGAGGAGGAGGCAGAAAGGGAGAGAGAAAGCAGGGCGAAAGTCGAGGGAACGCAGAATGGGGGAAGGAAGAAGAAAAAAGGAACGCCGCGTCAGAGGGCTCCGGTGGTCGCCGCGGAAGCGAACGGACAACGAAACGATCCCTTCCCTACTTTCATCCCTTCCGCTTATCTCTCCTCCCCCTCCCCCCCCACCCTTTTTCGTTCCTTCGAAATGCGTGAGGCTTCTCACCGAGAAACATCGTTTTCTCATCCGTTTTCGCACGCATCGCTTCTCGTTTCACTTGGCAGCCACGCGTTGGTTGGCACGCGTGATCGGTCGCAGGTGCACGTCGTCTATGCTGCGATCCAGATACCGACAACAGGCGTGTGTGTGTGTACGATGTTGCAGGTGTGACCATCCTGTTGTCACAGACGGTGTTTTCCCTGCTGGTGGCCCACGTGTTGACACGAACCTCCGAGGCGGTGCCACTTATAGGTACCGATCCACCACTTTCCTACCTCTGCGGCACCCTCTTCTTGCTGGTGCGATGATCTCTCCGCTCGCTCGTGGGGAGCGTTTCTCGAATGTTTCGAACTGAACGGCTGGTTCAAGCCGGTGGAGTTGGATGCTTGATAAGAATGGGAATCGCAGTTGGTGAATATTGTTGTTGACGCGATTGTTCCCCCCCCGTGATTAATTTCCTTTGGGTGAAATTAGATTTGTGACCCTGCGAGGTCGACATCTTTGTTTTTTTTTTTTTTTAGACTATTACTCTGGTTAAATTAAAGTAGTTTCGGTTATTGACCGTTTGGAAATTTCCGTTATTATTTGCAAAAATCGAAAATGAAATTTTCGCTTCAGCTTAAATATTAGAGTTTATATCAATGGATTGATAATTTGGGAGTCGAGTTTAATGTATTGGAGAAAAGACTAGGAAATAGTGTTGAATTTTAGAAAGAAATTTTTTTGAGAAATTGGATGTACATTTTTATTCTTCAGCCATAATTATTATAATTTATATTAATATTATTATAATTGATTAAATTAGAAGAATCTAGACAGAAAAACATGGAAAGAACGTTAACCCAATCTCTAGAATTTCTTTACATAGATTAAAATACAGTATTTGTATGTAAAATAATTGAGAAAAATTACGACATTGGTCCCTAAAAGGATCAATCATTAGGGCGATAAAAAGAAATTTTCTGGATCAGATTTTTAACAACGAATAAACTACAAATAAAATTGAATTCAAGTTCATAATCAAGCATCTACTTAAGAAGAACACAGTACTGTATTCTTAGAATATTAGTTAAAATTATCATTTGAAGTTAATTATATCTTTTTTTTTTTTGAACGATTAATGATATCTGATAACGTGATTACATACATTTTATGGTCGTACAAAAATATAGTGTACTACTGCATTAAAATTAAATATTATCGTTTGATTTTGTAAATACAAATTATAATTTATTGATGGTAAATGATGATAAGAAATGTTACAGGTCAATTACATGATCAATCTATTAGCAGATCAATGATACAACAATAATACTCAAATAGAAATGAATTATTGATTGATTTCTAATTAAGGAATAAATAGCAAATAATGCAATAATTATGAATTAATTTGTAATTCATTTAAACAGCATCCAACTCCACTTATACAAATTCTCGGTTTACAGCAATTTCGAGATTGTACCTATATTAGGAAATTGCATACACAATGAAACGTTAACGACAACTATGTTAAATAATAAATCAGAAATTTGATATTATAATTCACTGTTACGTAATCAAGTTATTATCGAATCAAATGAATGATACAGTGATATTAAATATATCATTAATAATGTTTTAGACGAAAACATCACTAATTTGAATAATATTTCATCGCCATTCTATTTTATTTTTATATAATTCGTGTCGCTAGAAATAATATTTTTCAACGATACAAAAAACGATCTCAAACTTTAAAAAAAATTTACGTATATGTTTCAATGCTTTCAACATTTCAGTATATTTCATGCTCTGCGATCTTTCATTATCTGACCTTTCTCAAATCTTAGTTTTTATAAAATAAAATTACATTTTATATTCACGTTTAGTGAAAATATTCCTCAGTAGAGCATAAAGTACTAAACTCTCGTGATATACTCTAAAATAAAAATAAAAAAAATAATAAAAAAAGAAGAAGAGACTGATCTTCCAAGTCAACCTGGAAATTGCACAGTGAAACGAATTTAAGCCACGGCGAAAATTTATTTATCGGAACAAGAGATCCGCGTTAAGCAAACTCGAGAAAACTCCCCACAAGTTCTGTGACTTGCTTTAGAATTACCTAGTGGTCTATCCTATCGTCTGTCGCGTGACAATTCTTTCCATTGTCGCACATATCTGTTTCTTAAAACGAGGCAACCTTTCTTCTTCTCTAGCGGGTCCGCGTTGCGGAGATCGTCTCCTACGCGATTCTATCGATACACGAACGAATCCGTGTCTAGGCGGTTCGTCGTTTCTCTCTCGTATCTAGTTTATTCGTACACGAGTCTTCCTTGTTAGAGATAAACTAAATCTTCTGCGGTGTCTCTCTTACCGAACACGACGATGCTGGCTTCTCAAACGATAATAAATCGAGAGACATTTCGCGAGAATAGCCTACGATCTTGTTGAAATCAAACGCTGGTGACTTGGTCGTCCGCTTTTTAATTTTTGTCTTCGTTTTATTACGTGTCTATTTTCATTTGTCGCGATGTGAAATCACGTTGGATTATGAAACAATTTCTTTCTTCGAAATTTCACGGTTTTACAGATTCTCAAAGAAATTCAATGTAGAGTTACACTGTTTGACGAATTGTTTGCAAGAATTAAAAATTTAACGAAGAAAGAGAGTAACAGTTACTTTCGCAACGATATAGTTTTTCTTCCATATTGCAACAGCAGAGTAGTTTCCAACTGTCGCACAACAATATAAGTTGTAGAAACATGTAAATTACGAGCTACAGATTACGAATCAGCTGCAAACGTAGAGATCTTGAAATTGTCAACCATTTACAATTCGTCAACCATTGTTTGATATGTTCAGTGAGTTATTTAAAAGCAACGACCCTGCCGTCTTCCAAATTGACGCAAGAAATCTCAGAACGCGAAAGAGGAATCTCTGTAAATACCAGACTGTCCAAGATAAGTGAAACCAATGATAATCTTTTTAGAGCAACGACAACCTCCGATGACAACTGTTCTAAAATTCGCGCGAAAGTGTAAGCGGGAGATCTCGCGTGAATTATCGAAGCTCGCAATCGTAACGCTTCTCTGGTTTTAAAATCCTCGGCAAGTAATCTGGGAGAAACACGCGTCTCCGTTTCTCGGCCCGTGTGGCGGCAACAAGGGGATGAAGCAAAAGCACGACAGGTGTGAAAGCAACCATGGGGAAGGGGGGGGGGCGGGACGCGCATCCTGCTCTTCGTGTTCGGTAAGAAGACGACGACGACGACGAGGGAGGAACGGTTTTCCCCTTTCTCATCTGTGAAAACACCCAGTGCGACGGGTTCGGCGTACCGCGGAACGAAACCGCGGAATGCTCTTCTATCCTCCTCGTGCAGGCTCGAGAGCAAAATGGAAGGAAAAGCGAATTGAATGGCGCATCGTGGAACTGGGTGAGCGCGAAGCTCCACAGGGGGATTTCGTTGTATTCACGATGCGAACAAATGAGACAGGGAAAGAGTACTGTGGCGGTTGCTGTGTCTGTCGCTACGTGAGGCTACGATTTTTTACTGCGTGCGTATTCGAACGACTAATTCGCTGTTCGTGCGACGGAGTGGACGAAGAAATCGAATACTCTTTGACTCTTTTAACTCTTGGTCCGTGCATGGACGAATAAATCAAATAGTTTAACTGTTTGTGTACCGACAGTATTTGATCCTTGGAGTGTTTAGTCCGTGGCAGATGATCTTATAATAAATAGTATAGATGTACGGATATTGTATATTATGTCTTGTAAAATAATTTGTTTGCTTGTTAGAGGTTCAGAGAAAATAATATATTGACCAAATATGTCGTAAGATATGTGTTTGAAGGTGATTTTTAATTTGTTATATGCTACTCACTCTGTGTTAAATTTCTAAAGTTTTGGTAATTTTAATGAGTATCACTTATGTCATTTTACTGTGACCTCGTGATATTTCTTCGTGGTACGCAAAACGATTATTTAAATTAAATATTTGTGAATCATTGAAAGAGACAGCGAAAGACTTTACGTAGTACATACTATATTTCATTTTTTCCGGTTTATTACTTTAAATAGTAATATAGTAGAACTTCTCTTCTGTGAATCTCCATTTTTCAAATAGCTTGATATTCGAGTATTACATCTGTTAGTATTCATCCGCTACTAGCAGAGATTCGTTAGAACAACCGATTTTTAATATATACTAAAATATAATTAATTAATATAAGAATAAATTAAATTATAACTTAAATGAATAATAGTTGAAATGATTTAAATTATAACTTAAATGAATAATAGTTGAATAGATTTATACAATTATATTCCTGTCTAAACGGAAACCAATATTAATTTTAACAAAAATACTCATATCTTTTAAACAGTTGTAAAAAACAAAATTCGTTGTATTGACGAGTTTGTCAAAAATGTTTTGCAATAAAAATGAGTAAAGAGTTAAACTGAATAAACGTGATTCATACTGCATGCATATTGTTCGCGTATGCAAGTCGTTCAAATCAATTTGATTTTTCGTAAGATTGCAATTGAAATAACCTAGTACATAATATGTATATAATGTACATAATGTATGTAATCATGTCTTTTACGAATAGATTTCAACATCTGCAATTTCAATTTCGAAAATTTAATTGCTTGTCAAATGTTTTATTTAGGACGTAGAAGAATATTTCAAGATTCTCTCTCTCTCTCTCTCTCTCTCTCTCTCTCTCTCTCTCTCTCTCGTGAAGAATTCATTGTATCGATTTAATAGAATGAAATGTAGTAAATGAAATATAGTATTACGCGTTCTCCTCTTTCAAAGCAAAATCCACTCATTCATTCGTGAATTCTTAATAAAGAATTGAGCTCTTTACAAAGAAATGAAACTCTTAATAAAGACAATTCTTTCCCCAATTAAAATATTAATTCTTAATTTAAAAAAAAATAATTAAATTCTTAATGAAGAATCGCCCAAGGAATAGTAGTAATTAGAATATGCAGCCACGAACAAGATAACGAATTATTTATCCGAATACGCACCCAGTACAATCGTAACCTAATTTGAACCAAACGAACGAACGCTCGTTTTAATAAAATTCGTGCTCGTATTTGTATCATTTGTTATGCTAAACAATAACTATTTATTATGCTGAAGCAGAGCTGGTGGCTAACTGGCTTGATCTCTCCACTTGCTTGGTGAAATCAACTAAGAGAGTGAGGCTCATGCTTGCCGAGGAAATTTCAACGTGGTGGGGAGGTCGATGCAGTGGAGGGGGTAGCGACTAGAAAAGTAGGGACAAAGGCTCGCCAGTTAGCTACCTCTATGCTAAAGTAACATGAAGTATACTATTATATAAAGCATATTATTAATAATTATTAACACGAAATAAATAATATATAAATATTATTAATACGAATTTGATAAATATAGAAAGCATTCGTTCGTTCGGTCCAAACATACTACAACATTTGCGCTGAGCATGTTCTCAGGTAAAGTAAAAACGAGATTGATATCGATCTATGATATTATTTTAATCTCTCTCTCTCTCTCTCTCTCTCTCTCTCTCTCTCTCTCTCTGTCTCTTTGTCCATCACCCAGAGGAGCTGATTCTAATCACCAGTAGAATTACGAATCGGCAAAGGTCTCTAGTCGAAGATTGTCCTATTCTTGAGTGAGTTTTGACAAACTATAGAATCGATTCGGCTAAACGTCGATCGGTTCAGCTTGTCTATTTGAAATGGTCAGGAACGCATCGTCCGTTAGTGGATCAGTTCGTTCGTTCAAGTCGAATCGAATTTCGATCGAAACGGTAAGACCAACAAGCAGTTCCCGTGAAGCCGCATTCGGCTTTTCTCTCTGCTTCCCTCTCTCTCTCTCTCTCTCTCTCTCTCTCTCTCTTTTCCCTTGCTTTCTCTCTTTCTCTATAACTCTCTTTCTCACTCTCTTTTCCTCTCTTTATCTATTTGTCTGTCTATTTCCCTGTCACATCTCGGTTTGTTTGACTCTCTTTCTCTTGTCTGTCGCTGTCGCCTATATTTTGCGATTAGATTTGTTAACCTAACACGTCCGCCTACAGACACGATCATACGCATCGCGCTGCGATTGATGTCCTTTAGGTCTCGGGCAAACTCGTACTCTGAACAAACCGCGCGATTTTAACCGAGCGGTACGATAGATCTCGCTACACACTGCTAAATCGTTTCTTTGAAACTTCTGTATGACGCTCGAAGTCCCTACTGATTCTCGTCTGTTCTCACTTCTCTGCATTTAGACGTTGAACCTCCCTCCACCTTCTTTCTTTTTGTTTGCTGCTGCTCTTTGCGAATGAATACTCTGACTCCGGCCGATGTTGGCTTGAACACGAAACGTTCGTGGCTAACATTAAGTTTCGTTTTGGGTTCCAATGATTTTTGTATCATTTACAGACGAAGAATGAATATATTATCACGTTTTTTTATTGTTAAATAGTGATATTTGAGTTGTGGTTTTTTTTCTTGTTTTCGTACAGATACACATAGATAATACCGATTACAGTAGGATCCTCATATCAACTCAATATTTGTTTCACTGATTCACAAAAGACGAATTTTCACGAATTTATTATATTTATCACAATTATTATTATTACAGGGGGTAAATTTGAAGAAATAGTGTTTACAATTGTATTTTTTTTTTCTATATTCCAATTTGTAGTTGATCAGTTAAACATCTCAGTGATTGAGTATTATAGTTCAAGCTCTGGTATTCTATGAATAAAAATAATAAAATGCCATGTAAAAGTAAATGCTTCATTAATAGTTATGTGCGCAAGTGTTTCATTAAAATGTTATAACAAAAATATATCTACACGTGCATATCAATGTGTCGTCCCTCCTCATCAGTGCAAAGTTGATTTATGGTGAAATAAGTTTCGCGATTTTTTCAGTTTCGAGTCTTATAATTCGGTTCGTTTCGTGTAAATACATTTGTATTGTGAACTTTTATCTTCAGAGTGGCCTGTAAATGAAAATCTAAACATTTAATTTTGTTTTGTTCTGAATCAAAGGAAAATTAACATTGTTATAACTTTTTAATGAAGCATTTATAAATTTTTTGTCACGTGACTTTTTAGTCTTATTTTTCTTTTAGTCTTATTTATTTTTATTTATCTTACCTGTAGAACACAAAAGTTTGAATACTAAGCTTCTGGACACTTTGTCTAAAACGTAATGTTTTTAATTGTTAATCTACGATAATTGTAGTAAAAATAATTAGCAATATATTTATCCATGTGCGTATAATAAATTAATAGAAAGTATGAGAATTAATTCCCGCTGTTACGGGGATCCTATTGTACTTGCGTGTCAATTAAAAGTTGAAGGAAAATTAATTATAAAATGCCAAGAAAAATTGAGCTTTTGTCATTTTTTGTTTTTGAATTGGATTCGAAATTAAATTCTGAATAGCATACAGTTTTATAAAGATGCATATTTTACGTACGAATGATTTTATATAAAGTAATTATAATTTTATATAGAGTCATTTTTTTAAGTAAACAATACAAGTTATTTTTGTTCATTTATTACTAGAGAATTGTATTATACTTGACACGACGTGTGCTGAATCTTTACACTAAACTCTAACTCATTCTCTTCCAATATCAAAACTATGAAATTCATCTCAAGTAGCAATCTTTGATATCTTCTTCTTTTAGATATAGATTCTATGATACTTGTGCCTTTCTTCCTTGTATTTTGTACAAAAACACTCGCGTTCTACATACTCAGTGTGTTTACTGGTAGAAAACTATTGAAACTAGTAACGAGTAAAAAATTATAATTAAGTCTTCTCGTGTTTTAATATACCACTTGAATGCACGTAATGAACAAAGTTGTATACTTCAACAGCGATATTTTCGGGAAAATTTTTCAAATAGAGACAAGTATTAATCGAAGCAACATCGAGTGTGTAACAACAGAGGAAACAACTTCTGCACTTCAGCTTCACGTGAAATTAGATTTCAGAAGTTTTAAACAAACAGTAGCTCCAATAATTAAAACTTCGCGATATCCACTGACTTTCCATTGACCGAGATACCACAATTTTTGCTGAAATTTTCAGAAACTTATCATTAATACTTATAAACTGTGTTCAAACATTGATTTACCTCGAGATTAAACATAATCTGTTACGTTGTGTTCCATCGATATTGTTTTAACAAAATTTTGTATTTCATACTTTAATAAATTTTTTTCTTTGCAATTAGGAAATACACGACAGAGTATTAAAACAAATTAATGTGAAGAAAGATTCGAGAAATAAAACATTCGGATATTAGAATGCAAATGTTATTTGGATAATAAAGGTTTTAGTGTGTTTTTACACCAAAGTTGTTATACACAGGGTGTCTCAGCATGGAGAAATACATTAAAAGAAAAAGAATAAAATTTTTTCATTCGAGAAAATCAAGTTTGAAAATTCGTTGGTAGTTGAATAGTTGCTTCCTTTAACATTATGACATATTCCCAATTTCTTGTGACGACAATACAATATAAAGTGCAATGTGAATTATAATTGTGTTATTGTAATGAACTAATATCATAAAGAGATATTTTATATTCTGTTAAAACTATCAGTAATTAATACAAACATATTTCGAACAATCTAAGAAGACAGAAATATTTCTGCAAATACCTCCTTATTCCCTTGTACAGGGAAAAGTTGTTCAGAATATCTTGACAACATGTTTCAAAATCATCAAAATCCATGAAGCTTTTTTGCACGTAATCTTCTGTTCATTATTTCTGTCCCCTGAATTAGCAAAAATTGTGCATTGTTGGTAAATTTTAAAACTTGTTGCTCTCGAAAATGGAAAAAATTTTATTCCCATGTTGAATCAACCCCTTCCTGAGACAACCTGAATTTTTATCAATAACTGCATCTGTAATGGGGAGGAAACGTTCCTACCGATTTATCCGCAGTTCTTAAGCATTACGTGCAATAAAAGCTCCGGATCGAGACGGTCACGAGCAATAAAAGAACAGTTCCGGTGACGGTGAATCGTGATTGTGAGGATCTGCGCAACGGTACCGGCGGATTTCCATGCAATTACATTTTTATACCGGCCGTCCCTACTTTTATCGTAATCAATCGCGCGAGAATGGTCACGCTTCAATTAACAGGTAATCCTTGGAATTGAATCGGTGCTGTTCGAACGAACGAATTGCTCTAACATAAAGAAGGGATTACGAAGAGAGAGAGAGGGTGAGACCGAGTGAGAGAAAAAGGCAGGACGTTTAAATAGAAGGAACGAGTAAACGTACGTTCCGCGGCACGAGTGTTTCTATTAAAATTGTATCTCTCCTGTGTCACTGTGCCAGTCGTTCGAGTGGTTGATTGAAACCAACCAATCGGAGATCGACTCTGACCCGGATTGCTACTGTTTTTTAAACGACAGCATCGATTTTCCTTCAAATTGGCTTGGTAGAACATTTTGGGAAAAATTATTTCGCGTCTTATTCTCTCTGTGTAATCTCTCGGTTAGATCAAACGTCTTGGAACGCTCGAACGATACTTGGAAAAAATAGAACACGCACATGTGCAGTAAGTGATCGGTCAGCGAGCGTAATTTGTTCAAAGACGATGTTCGTTAACTGATCACCCACTGTAAATAAAATATTTTGCAGTTGCAAGTGAAGAATCGCAGGTTTAAGCGAACGAAATCGACGAAACATTTTATGATATAGTATTTTAGAAATGAGAGTACGAAGGAAACAGACATGTTGTAGTTAGAGTTGTAGAAGAAACATTTTGTTTTGTGAATCTCATCGTTCATTTGGAGATAGATATCATTGATACAAGAGTCGATAATTTTGCAGCTCTTCTTTGCAAAACACTGGACAGAAGCGAAGTTCGGAATATAAATGTCGTATTAAAAGTTACGAAATATCGAGACTTTACGAGCGATAGTTCAACTGATCGCGAATTATAACATTCATAAATATACATAGTCGTAGTTGGCGTTGCATTTGAGCGTGTTTCATCCGCGAAAATTCCTCCCTTTCCGTATTAAATCATGTCACTTGGAACGCGAATTACATTACTTCATCGGAACTACTTTCCAGGCTACCTTTGAACTCTCGTGTTTGCTCATGATATTCAAACGGCTCAAAGAGAAATGATCGAACTTTCACAGAAGCCTGAGGTTAATCAGATTTTCAAATTACGTTATCTGAAATTCGTGAAACGTGTTTTCTCGTTTATCCGAGCTTTTCACACAGAGGAGGAAGAAGAAGAAGGAAAAGAAACGAGAGAATTGACAAACACTTAACAGCAGCTTGTTTGCTGTACAGAAAATCAGAAAAATTGTTCAAATAATGCAACGAAAGCAAAAATTATTCAATGCTGCTGGACAGACTGTCTCGTCGCGAATTGATCAAGTAGGATAATACGAGAGAAATTATCTGCCTGTTACTGCAAGTTTGGAACGTTGAATTAATTAATGCGACAAAACGAGTGACGTGATAAATAAATAGCGCGTCGCAAATAAATTCTCTGAAGCGCACTTTCTCTTCTCGAATAAAAGTAAGAAATAAAATGAGAACAAGGACACTTATATAAAATAGTTAACAACTTAAAATTATAGATATATTTAGATGATCTTGTACTACAATAATTAATGTGCAATGATGCAAATAACATGTGTTCAATAATGAATTATACAGTGAATCGACTAATACAATTTTAAATAAGAAATTATAAAAAGAAGTAATATATTATGTAAATAATTCTTTAAACTATAGTTTTGAGCTAACTTAAAATTACAAAGAAAAATGTCTAACTGCCATAATGTTTTCTTAACTCTTACTACTAACTCTTGCTAGTAACTTCGTAATGTGATATTAATTCAACGTTAAATGACTCACAGTAATGACAATAATAATTATAGGTACACTGAACGATGATATATATATTAATTGAAACAACTTCAAAACGATTTCGATTGTTTAATAGTAAGTTTGGATTAATTTTTTAACAATATATTGGAACGTTCATTATATTTTATAGTAACATAAATCTTATTTATTTATTGCACGTACTTTTCTTAATATCAAACAACAAACTGAATTACGTCGAAATGTAGCGTGGCAGAAATATTCGGACATTTGAATAACCATAATATTCGAACTCGAAAATTGTTAACATAAACAGTAATTAATATTTTGTTGGGTAGCCTCCAGCTTCAATTACATATCGCAGACGCATATTTCCAGTAATTTTGTTCAAGTAATCTAGAAATATTCTTCCATTCGTCGATTAATCGTTGTTTCAACTCCTTTTTCGATTTCATTGGCGTTGTTCGAATTTTCCCAATTGAATGCTTAGCGGGATCGAACGTGCGTACAATGCGAAACGCGAGTTCTCCATAATGGCGGGCGAGCCTCTCCTCTCTCTCACCCCTGCTGATGCGTTTTAATGACGCGCATTAAACGAATACGCTTCCCAGTTTAATTATTACCGTCCCGTGTCAAGATAGATCCGCGTTTCGCGTTCGAAATTCAAGCGTTCGGCCAATCTGTAATTCGATGATTTCGAAAATGTTCCCGTGTCGGCTTTTCCCCCGTGTATTGCAGCTTGTTAACATATTTCAGCGACGGGGAACGTAATTTTTCCGTGATCATTATATACCGCGGTCATTATAACGCGGAACAATTTCAGTTTCAATGATCGCTCGTTGCTGATAAATGTTAATGGTTCGAATTTAATACCTCGATCAGTATTAATGAACTCCGAGTTGGCAATTTAAGATGAACGTAGATATTGAATGAAATTATTCTGTTGTCGTGTTGTACGCACACAGTAATGAAAATTTCAAATTTTGGCTGAAAAATAGACGGAATTTATGGAAAATTAAATGGAGCAAAGTATATACAGAGTGATTCGCGTAACTTGCACGCCTGGAATAACTTTTAAATTGTGCGTCTAATTAAAAATTATTCCACACAAAAGTTGTGTGGTTTTAAGGGAGGCAAAACATGGCGTATTAATTTTTTGTGTGTGTCGAGGGGTTTCGAAAGTTCCAAGTTCGTCTTTGTATTTTTCGTCATAAATCGAAAGAATATCAAATCCCAAGTAAAGAGATATTAAGCTACATTGATTTTAAACCTTAATGGTTAAGGATATATTTTACGATCGTTTTCTCGAGAATGAAAATTGCGTAGTATCGTCAGGAGATTCGACCACCAATTTGGATTTAGTGTTAGTCACATTCGGGGAATTCATTCTGTCATTGAGACAAACCCAATTTCGAGAATTGGTGGGGATAGCGACGAACGCTTAAGTGGGGACTGCTGTAATATTTAAACGCATATATTATCCCGAAATTATGTTATCGTTCAGTTTGTACTACGCGTCGGCAGTGTTTACGCGTCGCGTAACGATCCATCGGTCGATGTAGGATATGAGGTGCCTTACGTGCGTAGAAATATTATACTACGAGATAACTGGCAGCTTTAACATCATTAAACGTCACCAGAAGCAGTACCAATGAAGAAAATGCTGCTGCCATCTTAGAAGCTGTCGAATACAATCCACGTGTTAGTACACGACAGATTTCTCGACAATCCGGAATCAGTCAAGTGTATTTCGAATTCTTCACGCCCGTAAAATGCACCGTTATCGCCTGTATCTTCGTCAGAAGCTTCACGGATCCGAGTTTCAAAATCGAGTATAATTTGCTGAATGGTTTTTGCAGCAAGTAAGTGTTAATGAAAGTTTTCTTTTAGAAATTTGTATTATTTTCGGAAGCAACATTTACCAATCATGGTAACATCAATTTATGAAATTTACATTATTAACAATCCCCATTGGATGAGAATTAGTTCATTAAACGCATAATTTGAAAATTAATTCAAATGTGCAAGTTACGTGAATCACCCTGTACGTACGAAGAAAGATGATAATTGGACATGTAGTCTTCTTTGAACAATAGCGAAAATTTTCTGTGTTCAGTTTGATCTTTTATTACATAACGTGTAAAATATATTATCAAATGTATTACGAAAAACAATTAGGAAGAGGATTACAGAGATAGCAGACGAAGTTCTTTAACGATATATTTATAAACATTAATAAAATGTTGAGTGTTGGAACGTGAGTTTGGTAGAATATTGCAGAAAAATATTTTTTTTTTTAAATATATCAATACTTATAATTTAAATAAAGTGTAATAAACAAGAGGAGCCGTAATTGTATTAGAAAATGTTATTATTTAAAAAATATTATTGATTACAATGAAAAGTTTACGTTGATTTGCCACGAATTAATATTTTAACAAGTACATGCTGTTTTTTTTTTTTATTATAATTAAATAATGTCGAACTTAGAGAATATTATTATAGCGACAGAACTTCAAGAAGAGAATATGAAAGAACAAATAGAAAATATAAAGTAACATTTTTTGTTTACTGGAATCTCCGTTTCCAAATGAATAAATCAATGTTGATATAACATAAAACAATATAAAGTCGTGCGATGTAAAATTTGATACAGGTTTGCTACATTAAACTTTCATTATGTCACTAACGAAGAATAAACAGTGAGGTAAATAATATTTTTCTGAATTCGTTTCATTGTAAAAACTGCACAGGTTGAAATTTATTTTTCTTTCTCCGTAAATTTAATTTTTTAATTTAATTTTTTTCTGGACTATCGTTTGTTTCAAATGTTCAAGTACGGGAAGAATTATTTTTTCAGTCTTACATTCGCGTTTTCTTCGTGCACACGTTTTATACTCGTGGCTCCCTTGTACTTACTACTCTTCTATACTCGTATTTCCCCTTATATTATACTTACAGCTGTTTTATACCTACTCGTATTTTCTCGGTATAAAAGAATCTTAACGTAAATTTACATGTAGGAGTAAAAACGCACGGGTGTTAAGTTCTTGGACCGTATAGCCAAAATATTTTATAAACCGGTTCACAGCATAGTACTAGTTGAACATTGTACCTCATATGAAAAAAATGTTACTCTACATTTTGGACTTGTGTACTTTTTTTCACATACATTCGCGTTTCTTTGTATTATACTATCAACATTATATATATCAATCTAATAAAATTACAAAATTCAAGAAAAAAAATTTTCTTTTCAAATTTAATTAAATTTTCTAATTTCATTCCAATTATTCTATCAAAATCAACTAGTGTTCTGATAACACTTTATTTATCAACTCTCATCTGTCTTTCATTTTTATAATATAATTTGTCTCTTGATGTCAAACTATACTATGATGAGAAAGTAAATAGTTAAATTCGCAAATTCTTTTATTGATAATAAATAGATTTAATTTCTATATTCAATGGCGTGAAAAAATTCACGCAAGTCACATCGAACTTGTACATGCTAATTTTGAGAAAATTTATAGTAATTCTCGAAAAAATATTTCACACGCGTTTCTTTTTTTTATTGACCAACATCTATATTGAAGGAGTAATATTATCCCTCAAATGTACATTAATAATAATATAACGAAAATATATTTCTCGTTATACCTCTGAATTATACTAGAGAATGTAGAGAAAAAGAGATTTTTTTCTTTTTTTAATTTTTTATAAATGTTATAACCTGAAAAATTATTTATATAAATAATATATTAGGAATTCGAACTTTTTTTGTTTTATGTGATTAAATTCTCCTTAAATCCTCCAGTTTCCGAGAAACAACAATAAATACATTTCCAATCCTCAAATTTGAGGGATTTTGTTACCCGTATTCGATAAAACAAAACAAATATTTTTTTCTGGAATTATCTCCCATATAAGTTTCATCAAAATCGGCATGTATGGATTTGTAAATCAATTTCACGTCGTGATGTTTCTGTCGTTTTGTCCGATATTATAATCATTACAGCAATTATGTTCGAAAACTGTTGTATAACTACCTACACGCATCTTCGAAAAGGTGAGGCATTGAATGCATAATTAAGTCGCATAATATAATAATGATATAAAGGCAACATTTAACAGTCTTTAAATTTAAAATAATTTTTGATTAAGTTAAGAAATTTTGAAAATAAACATTATTTGCAACTGTACGAGCATAGTATGTTGTCAAAAATGTTATATGTTAGAAATACCTGAAAAATAATATGAAATTTTATAAAAAAATATGATGCAAGAGACGAGGATTAATATTTATAAATATATTATCAAAAAATAAATAACAGAATTTCATCTGCTATCTTTGTAATTGATAACTTTTTTTATTACTTTTTTCTTTTAGTATTCAATATACAAAAAATCTAGTTTGTTTCAACTAAATTGCGAAAAAGATTAAACTATCTATTGTCCGTGGACAATGAAAAACGAATTCGTATATGTTGCGATGATTTAAAACTGTCAAAGTAATGGTGCCATCGTCCAATTATTTTTATTGTAAAGTCAAAACCCCTGTTTTAACCTTTTATAATAGATTTTTTGTCTGTTTCCTGTTACGCCTAATCAACTATGATATTTTTTTGAATCTGTTGCAATGAACAATCAGTTAAATCGATAACAGTTTAGCTATCAATCATTTCTCTCGTCGATTTTGAACGACTTGTTATATAGTAATTTAACATAGTTATTAATATTTTCAATGGAGTCTATTAAATGCTTCGTCGAACGTTCGTTTATGTTTTTTAATTACAGTACTATTGAAAATTGAAAATTGAAAATCCAATTTGGAAGAATATTGATTCTTTCTTGTTCGTTAATAATCACTTTTTTTAAAAGTTTATTAGGATCTTATTGTTGTACTATTATTACTGACTTAAATTACCTTTGTAAATTAGAGTGAGGTAGAATTATTTGGGTCAGTTAAATTTAAACGCTATAAAATTCAACCTTGAGCTTCTTATGAGACACATTTTCAATATAATAGTGAACATGTACTTTAAATTTTACATGGGGAAAAATTAAAAATGAACAATTTTTAACTGTATCATAAATTAATTGCTTACAAAAATAAAAATTGTGATTTATCACAATTTTATAAAAAATAGATTACAATGCAGTAGCATAGATTAACATAGATAACAGATAACACAGATTAATTGCAACAAATTATTTGTTACATTAAATTATTAGTATATTAATTTGTATAATTATTGTTATATAAATGATACAAATTGTTAATTACAATAAAGTAGAAGTCACAGAAAGTACAGTAATAAAGTATCAGTACAATAAATATAATAATAGTACACTAATAAGTATCTAAATGAAATAAAATTTTAAAAATATTAGTTATGTAGGTTGTGTGTAATTTTTATGCTATGTGACATTGTAGGAAAATATTTATTAGGATGTTAGAAACTATATACATATACATATAATGGATTATGATAGTTTATGTTCTTTTGTTTTATATCATATATTCTAGAAAAACGACGTAAAAAATTAATATAAACTTTTTTTAATAACTATGAATTCTATAAATTTTCAATTAAACTCAATTCAGTTATTATTAAACTAACTTCAATTTCAAATTGACAAACTCGATAAATACAATTATCTGAATCATTGTGTGCAACAATTTACTACATTGCACTAATCAATGAATTAATACTGTGAATTTTTAGATTTTCGCGAATGTAAAGAAATAGAAGCCAAACAGAAATTCATTTCTTCCACGTATTGTTACAATAAACAGTCTTTTCCTCGAATTTTCCACAAATGCACAAGAATTCGATCTATCGTTGACATTTTTTTCTCGCAAATTTTGTATAAATCAAAACGATCAATTTTTTAATTCCAAGATTTCATTTTCTCTTGCTGGGAAACTTGTAACTATAGGACGTATATAGACATACGGTCTTCGTAAATTGCCGCGAGTATTAGTTCGATTACGCGAGGGAGAGAGAGAGGCCCATCAAACGTTCCACGATCCTGAAAATCGGCTACTCGCTTTCATTGCGTTTTCATGCAAAACCGGCTCTTTTCCAGCCGAGCCGGATGACGCCGGACGGAAGATCAAACGAACAACGAAACTTTTGACGAGTGCGCTCAGCCGGCGAGTATTCGATGTCTTCAATCGGGAACGGTTTTTGCATACCTCTCTCATCCATATTAACACGCGAGCATATAGAACTCTCGATGAAAGTATATATATATATATAAACGTTTGTTATTAAAATCCCCGGCAAGAACGGAACCGTGCCTCGGAGATAAAAGACCGTGGCTTCCGTTTAATTAAGGAGAGATTAAAGGTGAATTGGCCTCGTGATCGAGGCCGGGTCCTCTGTTTCCGCTCGAAGACGCGAGTAATCCGGTTGGTCGTGCAATCGCCTTCGACGCGATTTAGGTTTGTTTAAACCTTGTTTGTCGTTGTCCGAAGACGACAAACGTTGTTAATTAAATTTGTACACACTCTCGCGAACTTTCTCTGTAGATAGATACAAAAACGTATAAACGGTCATTTTATTGTTCGAAACAGAAACTTTGCAACATGGTTACAATTTGTGTATAGCGTATTGGGAAATTACAAATTGATTGCTGTGAAAATATATAGTAAATCGTTTTACAATAATTTGGTTGCATATTTGAATAATAATAGGAAGTTTAGGATGAAGAATTGATTGTAAAGTATTTAGAGAATGATAGAATATTGAGGATGGAGCACATAAAAATAATAAAACAAAACGTTCATTCTTTTTAAATGCTTCATTTATTTACTCGTTCAATATTTTATGTTTTGGTAATATAAATATATTGCAATGTAATTACACTAAATTAGGAAATATCTTTTGTACTTTTTAGAGTTAATTTTGACATTTCCGATCCTAGAAATCCAGAAATTAGAAACAGCATGTCTAAAAAATGTTTTTGAATATTATTTTAATAAGTATATTTATATATTTGAAATAGGTATTTCAAAATGTTCAATTGCACAGACATTTTTGTTAGAAAAATTAAACGAATATAAAATTGCGCGATTCAAATTCTTCTTTTAATGATATTTAAATCGACGAAATGTCAGAACAAATTGATTTCGGAGTAATAGCGGTTCTCAGGATTGCAATTCATTCATTTCTATATAGTACATTCCAATGGCCAGTATTTTATACGGTTTTCGCAACTGGAGCAAAAAAATGGATAATATATTGATTTGGTGCATTGAAAATTTGGGAAAACATCGCAGCGAAATGGATATCAAAATTTTCTGTTACGCGGCTAATCTGACTCCATAGATACTGTCGTATCGTTTGTTCATTTTTCGAAAATATAAAAATATATTTGGCGACGTGTCCTTATTAAAATTTTTTTAAAATTATACATTGAATATGTAACACGTATGGAATACAATAAACAGACATTTACGATCACAAGTTTACTCGTAAACTTGAAAAGAAATACGATACGCATTTTATTTTGCAAACGATTCAGTTAACAATATGACACAGTAATTGTACAACATAATGATTTCATCTTAAACTAAAGTTCCCTTATACATTTGTTTAAAAATAATGAAGCATTGATATAATTATAATATATTAGAGATAAATGGATGCTAGTAGTATCGGTCAATGGAAAGTCTGACACGCAAATTCACCAATCATACAAATACAAATAGAATTTCTTTCAGTATATCCTCTACATACTTCCTCTATACCATACAAAGACACTTTAGAATGCCAAAATACAAATATTTTTATACTACACGAACATTTAATAACATAAACACACATTCGATTATACGAAAACCAGTACGTGAAAATGTAACGTTGAGAATTTGCAAAGAATATGAATTTGAAAATAATCAAACGTCTCTGTAAAACCTATCAATATCGTTTTACTGGAAAATTTGAAACATTCAAAAAAAGAAATTACTATTTAAATAAAATTTCTACTAAATTACGATAATGTATTAAAACGACGATATTTTACCAAATTCACTCGCTTAACATTTCATTTCATACGAATACTCGTTTAACACACATTTCCGAAACAGAATTCCACCAGAAGTTAATTACTTCAAAAATTGATAGGCCAATTATCGAATACGGTCGAATGCAGTAACAGACCAGATGCAACGGAAAGAGTTTACAAATTAATTGAGCGAAGAACAAAAATTAATGCACAGCATAATCAAATGAACATACGTTCTCAACTCATTGCCAACTCTTAACATTGATCTATTCGTATATGATAACTTTATGATAATCTTACTTCATCATTTTATCATTTCGCGTAGATTTATTCAGCCTTTTAATATTAATTTTGGTTTAGTAGCATCCTGTATAATAAGTAGATATCGAATTCTTCGAGGAATTATTTCTGTTGCATCGCGAGTTAATTTCTCGAAGTGGAAAATATTATTATAAATAATAAACTTAAACATATTTCATTATTAAAATTCGACAATTTACTCGCGAAGTTGCACAACGATTACGGCACTCGCTCGTGCAACTTTACTTGTTAATAATTTTACTCGTCGACAAGCATTGTGCATTGCGTAAAACAATTTTCATCCTCGAATCATTCAAACTAACTGCTGTATCGCACGAGTGATGCATTATTCTTCATTGTGACAATTTTGCAAATCTGGCATTCCGCCAGTTATTTGAATAGAATTATGTTATTATGCTCGCGAGAGGATGCTGAAACTTTATATTTTTTATTAACAGCGCTTGCGTAAATGATCACAGTCTGGGAAATTTTAATATTTTACTTTCTCGGAGAAATTCAAGATGAAATTGGAAAGTACAGTGTTTCAGCTTAATTATGTTTTTCTTACTTTCTTCTTCGCTATAATTATACGTATAATTTATATTTTATATTATGTTCAGATTTTTAAAATCATACGAGTGTTCGTATCGTTAAGATTGTAATTTTTATTAACCCATTGGAAACCAACGTTCTTGCTTGTTAATATTTCATTTATAATTGTGTGTTTCACGTATACATTTTTTTCAATTCGTCTACGTTGCTAGATTCCGTACTTTTTAATATTTTGCGTAGTATTTCTCTTCATCCTCCCTTTCTTTCACAAAACTTTAAATTTGTACGAAGAAATCGAAGAATTTATAACGTTGCAGTAAATTACTGCTTGGGTCCTTAATGGGTTAATAAACTGAATTTAATGTAATTTTAAAAAATTTATATTTTTCTAAACATGAAGCTTTATTTATATATATACAATAATTAGCCCCGTAATCGTTTTCATATGTTATTTTATTTTTCAAAATTATTATTTAACAATTTATGCAGAATTAAAAAGTTTTCCAATTCGAAGAAACAAATTATATTTATGTTTCCTGTTTCTGAAAATTGAGAGAACTAGCTTGTCAATTATACAAGACGTTTACAGAAGTTGTCAGAACAAGTTTTACAAACTCAGGTAAATTCATCTAGGAGAATTGAATTAAATTGAACGTTTTAAAATTGGAAAGTTTTATTTTAATGATAACGTTGTACGTAATATTACGAGATTACGTTTGTCATTTCCAATATTTGTAAAACTCTGCAAGTAATCAGAAGCGATGTTTTACGATTCACAAACGTATTACACATTGTTACGCTACACACTTCCTTCAAAGTCACACGAATACTTTTCTAAACGCAACAAGGCTCTCTCGCAATATGGATTCCAAGAAATGCCTTTTCCTCTGCGAAACAGAAACGCAGTCTTTATTTTTGAAATTAAAGAAGGAGGGTGCTACAGATACACTTAACAGCAAAGCGTAATGTTACAAAATAGATGTATAAAAATGTATCGTTCGGTTACAAGCGTGAATCAATTTAATCAATTCTCTTTGAGGAGTGACGCGTTGTACAAGAAACTTATATGAAATTTATATGAAAAAAACAAGCAGAGAGCTTCTGATGGAGCAGCACGAGCGTGATAACTATGGATTTAACGGTGATCTTACGATACAATGGATCGAATGAACCCGATGCATTTTTCCCCGCATTTTTTTGTTGATTTAACAAGCGAGCGAGAGAAACTGTGGAAACTTTACTGTCCGGTATTCTATAAAAGATTAATAGAATCCGTGATTAGGGTAAACGTACGAAGACGATTTTCACGACGCTCGGCGGCCCTTGTTTTCTGCTCGTAAACTGTCGGAGAGAAGTTTTACGACCGTGTAGTCAAACTGCCCCTGCATAAAATGCAAAATGGGATTTTTCGAAATACTTTGGTACGGTAGATTTTTATATTCGTCTACGCAGGCTCCGTGTTATTCAAATTTCGGGACAATTGGGAAAAATAATTATTCAACGAATAATTCTTCGAGCGAATTTTCTGGTTGAAATTCAATTCGTGTCAAATTATATAGATAGAAGTGAATTTTCTTTAGAAATAACAGAGCAGATGAGTTGTATAAATTTTCGAATAATGACGTCAACGTATAGTATAATCATCGATAAATATAAATTTTTGATTATCAATGTTTCTCTTCAATCGTTTAACACTGTCGAATCTGTTTCTAAGTATCTGTAGTTGTAAAATATGATTCGAGAAATTCGTTCAGCATCTTTATTTATTATTTTTTCTAGCTGAAGTTTGCAATTGTAAAAAATTTCGATACTTTTAACATTACTGATGAATTATTGAAGATCAGTAATCTCGTTCACCCAATTTTTCATTTGCATTGCTTTTCAATTTGTACCAAATTCTACTTTTTAATGCAGCAATTTCGAAAATTCACTTATTCTTTCTTCACCATTAATACCTTTTCACTATTTGAAAAATAATTTTTCATTTCATTCAGGTAGTTTGTGTTTGAATGACTGTGTCCTAAAACATACAATTTTTGATTCTATCGTACAAACACTGTCGACCGTATCAGAAATACTGATTTCTTAATATAATTCCTAAATATTATTATCATATTTCACGTACACGTTCGCAGTTACTTGAATAATTAATCAATTATTATTATTATTAATATTGGAGCTGCAAAAGTGAGTTCCAAACATTTCTTTATCGTCGTGTCTTTCATCTTATAATTTCACGAACATAATTTCATCATTGTTCGTAATAAAAGCACTCCCAATGAAATAGTGTACAATCCATCAAGGTTCTCTGCTTGCAATTACCTCCCTGGTATTATTTTCCCTTCGAAATCGGAAATTTGGAAAAAAGAAATTAAAAGGAAACAAATTAATGATTAGTGCACGCAGTCATGCAAGAGCAAAGGTCATTACGTCTGATTTCAACCCGCGATTTTCTAGTCAGGTTCGATAAAACAGAGACATTAAACGTCCCTGGTTTTAGGTATAGCAATTGATAGTCAAAGTGGTTCGTTTCGTTGATTGAACAATATGGAGAAAAGAATTCTTCGTGGAAAATACATTGGGGTAATAAAAGCTTCGTAACGAAGCCTCTGCTGTCTAAGAAAAGAACTTTAAAGATTTGTTGAGTGCACTTGCGTGCATACGGCTTAGAATTACGGGAATTTTATTCATCCTTTAACTTGTTAATATTAACATTGGATTATAATACCATGTTTCTGGTACGTATCATTTAGTTTCCATTTAGTTTGGAGGGAAAAAGGAAAAATTCCTGTGAAATCCAAATTTTTAATTTAAATTCTTTAAATCGAACATTAATAATGTATATAATACAAATTATTAATGTTGTGAAATATTAATACGTTTATTAATATTTCACAACGTTGTAGATGCGAAGATTGAAAAGAAAATCGTAAGGCAAAAGATTAATTTATCTCCAGCAAAAAAGGAGATGGAGTTTTATATTTGAATAAGGGTATTAGTCAAGTCCTATCATATCTCGTTATTGATTTTTAATAAACTAATTTCAGTTAAACATTACATTATTTATTCTTCAGTTGTCTGTCCTTTCAATAATATAATTTTTATTATATAGATAATATAATTTTCGATTAAAAATCACCGATAATTTGGTGGATGAGTTGTAAATATGATATGTGTTTCATTATCACCAAACAATTTTGATCAAATTTTAAATCACACGAATTTTATAATTATAATTATATATTTATAGAAAAGAGCAGGAACTCCATATATTTACGATCGAGCAATTAAATTGTTCTAGTCAAACTTTCGACGAAAAGATAATTATTAGACGAATATAAATTATTATATATATATATCGATGGAATTCTTAAGAGAGAGACTGGAAGAATATGTATCGTTTACTATAATCTTCACTCTGCTACTCAACTGTGTAACGCAAAACTCTTACTTTGATGACTACTTCACTTGACGACGGCTATTCAACGACTACAATTACCCTGCTCACACATGTCCCACGCAATACATTCCACCACTTGTACAATCTCCCCCTTTCTAGTTTGCAATTTCTTTGACTGATTGTCACTTCAGACGGACTACGTACAAGTTCTAAGAGTACAATCGCTCACCTGCATTTTTTACGATTTCAGGCGATTATATCACTACCCAGTTCAAATGTCTTGAATCAAGTATTACATCTGTTTTAAAGTTTTAAAAATTAATCAATAGTTTACGCAGCGAATTTGCAAATCGTTTATACACAAAATGTGTTCTATAGTTTCGTACAATCTTCCACTTTTTAGTTTGCAATTTCTTTGACGAATTACATACAGATTCTAAAGATACAATCGCTCACGTATAAATATTTTTCAGAATCAAGTGTGCATTTTTTATGTACACTTGGGCCATCCTTTTTTTGCGTCACAGTACTTAATTTTTATGGCTTCGAATATTCATTTCCAACACTCGAGATTTAATCGATAACAATTAAAATTTCTCTCTGATAAGAGATTCTTCGCAACAATAAATTTGCATTTGCATTTTCTGTTCTAATTTGGTTCTAATTTGCCAATTTGAAAATTGCTTGAAAATCGTTTTTCAATCGATGCCTCACTGTCAGTTGGTAAAAATTGAGGCATCATCATCGGTTGATTTTTTTCTATATTCCGTACTCACATACAAATTAGATCTCGATGAAATGCGAATAAAAACAACGTAGAAAATCATTGAAAATTGAAAGTTCAATAATTTCGATGAAATTTTCTGAATTTTCTTCCCTATTGTCTCTTCCCGATACGAACATCCATAGAATCAAGCGGAAACGTTGCAGAAACAGGGAACTCAATCGCTTTCAAATGCATCTGCATTCAACAAACGTTTAAAGTTTTATCCCCCCTCCTCCAAAAAATTGAAACAAAACTATTTATCAAAATTTTATCATCGATGGTCGATGTACTCTTTCCACGAATAGTCGTTTGCTCTCAAATGTACAGAAATACATGGTAACGAACCACTTTGTGCATTAGTATGCACGAGGACGTACTTATGTACATGCATACACACGTTGAATCGCGAAAGAAGCTTTGAAGCAGATGGAACGATCTCTTCTAGCACCGTTTACGCTCTCTGTCTCGTTCTTTCTCTTTCCTGTCTCTTTCCTTCTTTCTCTCTCTCTCTCTCTCTTTCTCTCTCTGTCTTTTTGTTTCTCAAGCTGCGTTCTCAAACTCTCAAGTGGTAGTTTCGAAACGATAGGCTGCTATGACAAGCCCGTTACTGCGAGTGACAATGAAATATCCGAAGAGATACATATTTGGGCTGGAGGGAGAGCTAGATTGAAACTTGAGAAGGATTTTGACACGATCAAATTAATTCAAGTTCTGATTTTTAAACAGCTCCAAATTCAAAATATGAGGAGTTTTAAGTGGTGTGGAACATGAATGGTGTTTTATGGTGACCAATCGAGGCGGGATTTATTGTTTATGGGATGGGAAAGTATGAAATGCATCTAAAATATGAAATTTCACTTTCGATGATAGCATGTGGAATATCTTGATGATCATAAGAAAGGATGTGCATAAGAAAGAATGAAAGTCTACGTGGAAGAAGTTATAGATATAGAATACAATTTTTTTTCTATAGGAAACTTCGTTTTTGAGAAAATTAAATTTGAAAATTTGTCAATAAAACTTGTGCATTTATGGAATATTTGAAAATGTAGAAACAAAAAGAATACTTATTTATATAAGAATATTTTACTATTAGTTGTATTTGTGTTATAATATAGTACATACTATTATAGCACATTACAATATATATATTATTTATATTTATATATTATAATGTAGTATGATACTTATGGTACTTATTATAATATTTATTGTAATAAGAAACTTCAGAAAGAAATTCTTACGTAAGTTTCATTTCTTTAATAAATCGATAATAAATATTTGCGCAAAGTACGTGTTCGTCAAATACTAAACAAACAAATAATTAAACATATTCAAGCCTTAGTTTCTCAAAAATGAAGTTTCATTTCTTTTTTAAACTTAATTTTCTTCCCCAAGAAGGTAAAGAACTTCATCTTCTTACAATTAGAAGTGAAACTTTATTTTCTTGGCATTAAACTTTCTTGAAAACAAGGCAACCTCCGAACGCAGAAATTTTATTCTACATTCTCTTCTTTACTTATTTTCTGCACGTAGAATAACCGGCGAACAAAGTTATCCTGTTAAAGTAAGTTAATCAAATTTTCAAATTTGATTCGAGCAAAAACAAAGCGCCGTGTGAAAAAAGTTTTATTTTTTTACTTTTTCATCGCGTGGAATCCTTTTGCTCGTTCAGTGTTACTAGGACACCATGTATAATACATTTTCGAGATAATTGGGTGTCGCTACGTATGGCAATTAAACTTAATCTAAAATCGAGTCCAATCCAAATTTGGCCCACATGTAACCTAAATCTGTTCGAATCAAATTATTTGTCAGATTTGCAAATATTATTTTTCCCAACGAGTATAACATGAACCGATTATATCGATGACATTATCGCGTTGAAATGCATACACTCTCGTGTATAAATAATTGAACACTTAGCACAATTCCATTAAAAGCTTGATAAATTTTTTTACGTTTCGACAGTTGCGATTGACGAACAATTTTTCTACCATTAATTTTCTGCTTTTTCATGTTTGTTATCCATTTTTAATAAATAATTGATATTTCGTAAAATCTACGCGAAACTTTTCCAATATAGTGAAAAATAGATACATATTTCAGATGTTTTAAAATCTCTATAATACTTGAATTTAAATAAATTAAATTCCTACAAATTTCCAAATGCTTGCAATTTCACTCTTCAACAAAGTCTTTAGCAACTTGATTATTGTAATATTGGCTACTTGTCAATATCTATTAATTGCAAATGTTGAGATTAAGTTAAAAAGATTTATTTTATTTGTATTTTAATACATTGAAATAATTTAAAAGTGTCCAAATATTTATGCATGATGGTGTGTGTGTGTGTGTGTGTGTATATATATATATATATATATATATATATATATATATATATATATATATATATATACATGAGTACAATCTATGCATTAATTAAATAGATAATTAGCAATCAAAATGTGTTAATCGCTTTCAATAGCTAAAGCATTAATCTGTTATACTTAAATATACATCTCCCATAAGTCTGTAACATTGTCAAAGATTTCATATTTTAAATGCATTATCTCATCCTTATATTATTATAAATTAATATTATAAATAATATTATAAATTAATATTAATAAATTGTTTCAAGAATACACGATATAAAAATTTATCGTTAAAACTATGCTTTCATTTGAACGTAGTGGTTTGAACATTGGCGCAATTGCAATTCAGGTTGTGAATTTTTATTACGAATTCGTAAGAAATTTTAAAGTAAAAAGTTACAATAACTTTAAAAAAGATACGAAGTATTCAAAGTTTCAAAAACCTGTTCCTTAACTTTATAAGTCGCTGTATTTCCACATTCGATTACTCCGTTCGCATTTCGTACATTATGACGAATGTAAAATCATGTAACAATCGTGTAATATTTCTGTCTTTGTCAACGAGCATTATAATTTCTTAAGGTTTTAGAGCCCTTACCTTTTTTAACATCTTGCGTAATCTTCTTCGTGTAGGAATTATCTTTCTATACTTACGTCTCTCTTGTCCAATTGAATCAATATTGTTTACGAAATTTAATATAAATTATTAGCAAATGCAGATAAATTCTATTGGATAGCAATTGTAAATTTGAGTATGTCACAAACTACGGGTTACGAAATTGTGAGACTGTCTAATCTACAAGTTGTAATCAATATTCTTTATAATGCACGAAGTACAATATTATTCATAGAGTTTGACAAGTTACAAGCCAAATTTATCGCGAATAATTTCCATTTCTTTAACAATGACAGACTTGAAAATTCCACCAACTAAATATCTCGCGGATTACGAATTACCCTACATTACCTCCAATACTTACAAAGTCATAAAGGAGAATTCTATAATCTACAACCTATAACTGGTAACTTGTCCCAATTCGCTCGCATTATCAATTGATAAATCATTGCACAAGGGGGGGGGGGGGCCACGACGTTAAAACCTGCTTCGAAATAAAATATTAAAGGAGACTCGCCCCTTGAGGCAACTCAAATGAAAAACGTTTATAGGTCATGAAGCATGGAAATACACCAATAATAATCCTTTTTTTTTTTTTTTCTGAGGGAACATGCCTTCCGTGAGAGACAGAAAAAGCTTCGTGAAAAAACGACCAGTAAGAGGTAGATAGGTTCGAGAAGCTTGTAAAACGCTTGAAGTACTCTAGAGGCTAATTACCAACGATGAAATTGGCGATTTCGGCTCGCAAGTTACGCCTTTAATACCACTCGAGGGTTAATTTCTTTCTTCGCTGACCACACACACATACACATACACATACTCCTTTTTACTACTGACTTGTGGCCTGCGTATTGTTGCGTATTGTGCGATGGCAAACGTTGAACTCTCGTAGTCACGTTGATGATTGAAACACGTGAGGAGGCTGGGCTGATTCTACTAGTACCACTTACCCTGTATCGCTGTCGCTGTTGCTATCTTGACTACTTTCTGCAAGGCAGTTCTTCCTCCCTATTTCCGTGACTGCGTTGTTCACCAGCTGTGAATCTATTTTCTTGAAAGTCGCGCGCACTGCAAGCCTGTCACCGATGATCGACGGTGACGCGATCGACATTGTTTATATCGGTTTGGCTTCACTCTCTGTACGAGCATGGTCGTGAATTAGTACGAACGAGAATACTAGCAATGCAATACAACATCTAATATATATTAGACAATTATTGATATGTAACAAAGCAAAACAGTTCTAAAATGTAGGATATATGATAATAATATAGTGCATAAAAGATACGAAATAATTTTAGAGAGTGTATTTTAAGAGGCAGATATCTCTTTTCTTCCTGAATTATTTGAACTGTTTGAAATTGAAAAGGAAGGCATGGTATGTAACATATTTATTAGGAAATTTAAATAGAGAATTCAGATAACATGGAACTTTTTAGAAAATGTTGCAATATCTCTCTTCATTATTATAAATGAAAAGATCCTCTTTTAAAATTATATTACCTGTGTTCATTTTCTGGGATAAAAATTGATACTTAAATATTATAAATTTCGTTCAAGCAAAAATTCAATTACAATTTGTACTTTTAATTTTGTTTTTTACCATGGTAAATTCATATCCAACTATATGGAAATGTTTCTGTTTAATTACACTACTTAATTACATCTACATAATAATACTGATAACAAGTCCTTTCTACGATCAAAGATTATATTTATCTAATCTATCTGCATTAATTGTCATATTATCCATTGTCATATTCCATTGATCAATCTTTCTATGACTAAAAAACGTCACTTCTTAGATTGAATTACGTTTTTCGTTTCATACTTATCTATCATTTATACTTTCGTATCTAATAATATAGATACTAGTTACAATTTTGTGATTGCAAATTTCGATCTATTATTCCGATCAAAAATTATCTAATCTATCTGTATTATATTTATAATAATACAGATGATGACAATTATGCTCCTTCTACGATCATGAAACGTCATTTCTCAGATTATTAAATCACTGATTGTTAAATCAGTTAAATGCTGATTATTAAATCAGATTATTAAATCATTTAATCTCTCTGTCGATTATTCGCACTTTCGTATCTACAGGATGGGCCAACTATTTCTTTAAAATAAAGCGTCAAACTATAAGGAAAAAACCAATTTTATTAATTTTAAATTAAACTTAAGTTCAAACATAAATCTTTCCATTATGTTTTACAAATTATTTCTTTCAAAGTTGTGCTCCCTTTTTTTTTTTTTTAATAGGAAGTGATTTTTGGCCCACCCTATATAATACTCATTTTGCAACTACATAATACAGTTTTCTAACTACAAGTTTCTTTCGCGGCCACAAAAATACCAAGTGTTCTTTGAATTGAAGTTCTTAGACAGAATCGCGCTAATTCACGACTGTTCCTCCGCATCACTTCTCTTTCTCTCTCCCTCTCTCTGTAACTGAAAGTTGTAGATCGCTGTCCGCTTCCTGGGACGAACGAAAGCAACAGAGAGTTAGTTGACCGGGCATCGAGGAATTTCCGAGGTCTTAGCTAGGCTTACGACACTTGGGTAACGAGGGTCAGAGCGTCCATCACGTAGCAACTAGACTCTCTTTCTCTTTCCTTCTCTTTCTCTCTCTCTTTCTCTCTCTTTCTCTCTCTAACGTCTGTCAACGACACCGGTTATCTGCGTTGTTCACGAGATTCTGGAACGCTGTCGTAGATCGCTGTCGTGCATGGAAGCACTTTAATATCGTTTTCAACAAACCGAGGTACACGCAAGCATCGTTTGTGTTAGATGACGGTATCATCTCTTCATGGCCAGTTATGCATCGCCATTTCTTCTTCTTCTTCTTCTTCTTCTTCTTCTTCTTCTACTTTCTCTGCTACTACTTTCTTCCTCTTTCATCTTTTTCTTCTCAGCATCCTGTTCTTCTTTCCCTTCCTCCTCTTTTTCTTCTTCTTCTTCTTCTTCTTCTTCTGTCGCTGCTGTCGCTGCTACGTCCTAGAACTACTTCTTCTCATTAGTTTCACTCACGAGTTTGTGTACACGAAGTGGCACCGCTGAACATGCAGCCCGTAGTTACTTTATTACCACGAAGCTGGGCAAAGGGTTAAAATTGCGGGGCTGACTCGAGCGACCGTTTCCACCCCGGGCGTCTCGTTCGCGCGTTCTCCTCCGTTCGTCGCTAGGGATGGGATCAAGCGCAATACGTGCTTACGAATCCGAGTCAAATTCCACGACTAATTGTACGTCTTTCGTTTCTCCGTGAGTTGCCAGCGAGAAACGTTCCAATTTCGTACAAGTTGAGTTCAATGCATACGTTTGTTTATTCAAGTTTAACGCATACTTGCCATCAAATCTAAGTTTATAACTTGACCATCTGGACTATCTCCGTTGTTTGAAATATTTTGCCTAGCATTTTTTTATGCTGCTAAAGAGAAGTTTTTTTTTCGAGAAATTTGTTTACTCTTTTGGTACACCAATCGATGCATTATAGAAAATGTTACTGGCATATTTATGTCGAATAATTTGAAATTTAAATCTTATCGTCTTTCAGTTTTGTAAAATCTGTCAAAATCTTATTTTTCGAGAAATTGCTTGAAAGACAAGGACAGTATGAACACAAGAATACTGTTTTTCTCCTCGTTCTGTATACAATAGATTTTACAGAGTTAAAATAACTCCTAAACTAATAAATTTTCGACATATGTAGGTTAATATTTTTTTTTATAGAGAATGTCGAGCTATAGATCAATAGAATATATCCATTTGCAAGTAGTACTCGAATCTTGAAATTCTAGAGAGTAGAAATTGAATAAAGTTCAATCAAATTTGACATCTAAATTTCGTTTTATGAATTTCGAATGCTACTCGAAAATAAATATATTTCAATAAATATATTTGCTCATATATAATATACGTTCATAAGTATCCACAAGTTTCAATGATTTACAAGAAGTAGCACTCGAATCTTGGAAATCAAAATCAAAATCTGCTCTTTCTTTGCCAGGGGATGCAAGAGAGGATCCTTTTCACAGATAGGTTAAGTTTGGTACACACACAAACCTAACCTAACTCAATAGCTATTTCTATTTATATATATAATTATATATATAAAACAACCTAATTACATATATAACCTAATAGTTTCTATTTTAGAGTCTTTAAAAGTAGATTTCTTTTAAATGTCAGACAAAAATGCACCGATAAAATCATGTATAAAAGCATACAGAAATGAATGCTTCGTCAACTCGATTTGAATTAAAATCCTTCATTATTATTAATTCTTCGTTATTACAATATAATGTTATTATTACTGTTAATTGTCCATTAAAAACAATTCATGGCATGCAAATATCTTCTCATTGTAAAAATCTTTAGTTGGTGAAAGAATTTAGTCATTGTGTTATAATTATTATAATATTGACGGTTACAAAGTAAATTGTTTCCACTGACCGAAGATTTTGACAAGAAAAATATATATATTTATACATGAGCGATTTTTAATCTCGACTGGCAAATATCTTCTGAGCTCTCCAATTATCGATCACCAACATTCGAGTTCTACTTGAAAAATATCATTCTCATATCCAGAGTTATACGAAACTACCCCACTAACTAACTCGATTTGTTACACGCATTTCGAAATATCGTGTAACAATGAACGTACAATACTCGTCGATAATTCAACGACTAAAGATTCGAAGCTACTTGCGAGACACTCGATCCCATCTCTACTCGCTGCACCGGCGAATAATAACGTTATTTAAGGCTGTTTAACCGTCTTCGCGCTGCACATCGCCCGACGAAATTGCATGAGACTAATTGCCACGGCTGTTTTTACGTTCTGGGCGAGCGTACGTATTTCTTGCTAATCCGTCGGCATGTTCATTACCCTGGATTCATTGTGTTTACCGAGTCGTGAGAACGCCTTATGAAATATCGCCGGGCGTATCTTTCGTCGTTGTTCCGCGCGTTGTTTCGCTTAGATCTTTTTATTCTCGCGCGAGGATCGTTAAATTAAGTCTTTGTTTTTGGAGACCTTTGAGATCTTTTATTGACAACGGACAATGTTTCGTTCGATCGAGTTTGAAAATTAGGAGTCATCTTGTTGCTGAAGTTTACGAGAAATTTAAGGGAATGTTGGTTTCAAAAAAATTAAGTAAAAAATTCTCTGCTGCTTCTTTCTTTTTAAAGTGTCTGTACGTTGTGTAGAATACTGTACTGGAATTTTCCGATACAATTGGCAGAATTACAGCAGTTTCGTTTCACTTTAGATTTCTTTTAGCATTTCTCTCGAAGCTGGTTCATCTGTTTAACTTCTCGGCACTTTGTTTCTAGATTTAACAAATCTCGACTCCTTGTTTCTATATTCATGTATTTTAATTCGCTGAATTTTCATAAGTATCCAGTGTCAATTATTCTCAATGAAAAAAGAAATGCTTTTCATTATTTCTCAAAGTTATTATTGCAGGTAATTTCGTGAAAAGTAACTTGATATTCATACAGACGGACAGTTTTAAAAATCTACTGTCAAGTTAGGAACACGATTTCGAAAGAGATACATTGAAAGTTTTAAATCAACGTTCAGTTGAAATGAAACGAAAGTCACTCCCAGTGCTGTGCCAAATACTCGATTTTCGAAAAATGCTTCTAGCACAATATTCCATGCATACAGAATTAAAAAAAAAAAAGAGCAAGAGAAATTTTACCTTTCTTTTTAAATTAACATGGTGCTACACTATTTTTTCTTAGAATAGAATGTACTTAATACGCAAAAGCATAAAATTGTTAAAGTTTCGTAAAATAATCTAACTATCTGTTATGGTACACAAATTAAATTATGATAGGTATTTTACGGGAATTTTTGCAAAATATATAATATTAAATTCTTTCTAATCTTATGTGGTGGAAGCACTATTCTTATTTGCGAAATTATTCGAATAAGAAATACTCTGTTTAACTTGAACGATACTCCAAGTAAAGTAGCGAATGTTTAATCAAATTTTTCCGAAAAAGTTTTTTCTATTTTTTGTTCAAAGTCTTGATTCATTGATAACACTGGCTAAAAAAGAGTCATGGAAGATTTTTCAGGCTTAAATCTTTTGTTAGAAAACGTTTAGAATTTTCTTCGTTTTCTAAAATGATTTCTAAATATTACTGTTGTAGAATTTATCTATTAGCATTCGAGAAAACGTAAAAATAATACGAAACAAAAAGAATTCTTGAATTTAATGTTATATGTACATAATACAATGTACGAATTATTGAAATTGTTGCAGTATAGATTTTTTTTAGAATGAATTTTCATTCTAGTATTTCAGTTTCAGACCATAATTCCGAGACCACTCGCAGTTATTATTTATTCAACTCTTTTGCATTTAAAGTTATCAATTATTTCAGAAGCTACGTACTAGTTTATCGATCAAAATTATTAATCTATTAGAAGCTACTAAATTTTTAACACGAGTGACATTAGAAAAAAATCTAGACATTTCTCTGAACTGATTTACCTTTGATCACAAAATTGGCTAATATGTAGATAATGTTGCATTTTTCAAAAGGAGTTTTTTCCAACATCCTTATGTCTAATAATAATTAACGCTACATCACCTACATATCTGCCTATGTTGTCGAATTTTGTATTTTTATTTAGATATAAATATAAATCAGGTTTCGGTTAAGAAATAAAAATATAATCTCACGCAGAATGAATAATGTTTCTATCACGTCGAAATAAGTATGATTCGTAATCGAAGATCAACAACGATTAATTTGAGACGTACAAATTAACTTCCAATAATTAGTACAAATCACTCTGTATTTTCACAATCAATTAAACATTTTAAGTACTAAGTAAAAAAAGGAATTCCTCAAAAATAAGCAACAATCTTGCAACTTTCAGCTGAAGTGTCGCAGAATTCGTCGATCGCGAGTTAATTCTAACTGATTTGAAATTTTAGAGCAATTTTCAAACAGCCAACACATTAATCCGGCGATGCCAATAAAAACCGGTAATCGATAAATTAGCAACGATCCTGTTGGATTATTAACGTGTGTCTGTACAAGATCATCGCGTCGCATTGATGTCCAGCGTCGCGCGCGATCGCGACCGGATCGCGGATTAAACAGCCCAGCGACGATCGTTTCGATTAAGCTTCGCGAAGCGGCGAGAAGTGCAGAGCACGCCTCGGTTTCGACGGAGATTGTTCAGTCGTCGGAAAAAAAAAAGAATCGGGACGATCGCCGGGGAAATCGGTCGTGCATTGATCGCGGACCGTGGAAACGATCTTCGTCGCGCATCGTGAAACATGATCGTGAGATCAAAGGACGATCGATCGACTCTAGTTCGAACGAGCACGCTCGCGAAATATCACGATTCAGTTATTACGAATGCTCGTTTTTATTCGGGCGAGCGTTAGAGCGCTTTTTCTTTTTTTTTTTTTTTTTTCGAACTGTCGGTCGTGACGCATTGACGAGATGTTTTAAGATGAATGCTTCGCGTTGGAAAGGGAGTGAGAATTGAATATTAACCCTTTCCAGACGAATTTTCTTCTTTATAATAATTATATAAATTATATAGTAAATAATTATATAATTATAAAATTATTTAAAATATAATCTTCTTTATAATATTTCTTCTTTATAATTCTTATTATGGTATGTTTGTCGGTAAAAATGGAATTCGGTTTAAGATGTTTTTGAATATGTTTGATACATTTTATTGCATTTAATATATTATTCTGAGATATATTGTTTCGTGACAGATGTTTTAACACAAAGTTGTGTAATAATTCTTATTATAGTATGTTTAATTCTAAAAGAGAACTTTATTTAGAATATTTTGGATACATTTCGATATATCGTGTTTAATTTACGTATATTTTATTGTATTTAATACGCGTTTGATATATTATTATTTTTGCGTTATATGCGTTGTCCCGTGAGTTTTTTTATATATATAATATTTAATATTTTAATCATATATAATGTTAATATTTTTACATATATATATATAATTATATATAATATTATATTTGTTTTTTTATTTATTTGAAGTCTAGTTGAGAAATACTTTTTTAATAGACTTGATGACACATTCTCGTCCTTCAAATATGCCATTTCCGTCCTGTTCCGTTACTTTTGCCGCACGGTACGCCACCAGCAGGTGAAATAGCTTTTTACCTACATATATGCCATGTTACTGTCCTATATAATCGAACAAGCACACATACACGTAGACAAATTGCTGAATATACACTGTTTTAGCACTATAACAATTAATTTCCACGTCCCGTCGTACATCATCAGTTGCAGAAATTCTCATCTTTTTGTTTCTCATCTATAATTGAAATTCAAGCCGCAGACAATATTCGTTTCGATTTAAAAAATGGAGAAAAGATCGCAATTAATATTTGATAGACGAATAGTTGCAGATATTTTCTGAAACTCGACGACGTGAAAAGTATTCGCTAGGAGGGACTATAGTTGTCCAAATTATTCGTAGGATCCTTTCGGGGATAATTTCCAGATTCTCACTGCAAGGTATACAGACAGAAATTTTGCAAAATTCATGCAATATTGTACAGTTAAAATTTTAATTCGATTTCTACATTCACAATGGAATCGTTCAGAAATATCAATCGACCACCTGGATGTTTCATATCATCATTTAGATGAAACAAATTTTAATATCTCTCCCTTCTCATTTCCTAATTGTAGAAAGATTGAATTTCGAATTTCATGCAATCGTTCTCGATCCTTCGGATAGACGCGAGGACGACGATCGATAGAAAGAAACCCGTGTTCTTCGATTTCGAATGAAAAATTCCGAATTCACTTCGGTCAGAGGAACTTCTGAAGACCGAGGCCGTGACAAATACCGAATAAAATGAAAAGCATCGCGAGACTTTCCGACGGGAGTGTACACGTCGAGCACGTTGTACGAGCACAAACTGTCTCAAACATGCCTTATTTAAACTCGCATCCATCGGTCTGGTTGCACTAGAGACGGGAAGAAGAACGACACAGGGTCCCGCGTAAGATACAAGACAGAGAGTCACGCTTTCGTCGTAGCTATTCTTCCGTGGTCGTCCCGCTTCCGTTTCCGTTTCCGTATCCGTGCGTTCGTTCGTCCGGGACAAGCTTCGCGCACAGTCTGACGAAAACTTGCGCGAAACGCTTTCCCGGAAGCTTCCTTTCCCCCTCGTCTCTCTTTCGCGATGACGCGAGATTGCGATTGCATCGTGAGAAACGATCCTTCTTTTTCCACCCGCGGGGAGAAACTCTCCAGGATTTGTCTCAGGCGTTGTGTCAGGCGTGCAGAGAGAAGATAGAAGCTTGGACCGACAGGCTTGTACAATATTAACGTTAACTCTGGAACAGTAGTAGTAGTCGGGTTGCGGTAATCTCTGTGTCGAAACGCTGAACTATATAGAATGGTTAATTTTATTTTTGTACTTTACTGTTCACCGTGCACGAACGAATAGAGTATCGCACGACATCAACGTTAACTATCAAACAGTAAATTGTGATAATTTGAGAAGTATGGTAATAAATACTAAACTTAGGATATTAAAGTAAAGTACTAAATTTTAGAATATTTAATTTTATTAACATTGATTCTTAAAACAGACGTTAATTGTGATAATTTGAGATTATGGTAATCTGAAAGTTGTGGAAATTTGAGACGCTGAACTATAGGATGGTTAATTTTATTTTTATATCTTACTGTTCACCGTGCACGAACGAATGGAGTATCGCGCGACATTAACGTTAACTATCAAACAGTAGTAAATTGTGATAATTTGAGAAGTATGGTAATAAATACTAAACTTAGGATATTAAAGTAACCTACTAAACTTTAGAATATTTAATTTTATTAACATTGATTAGAATATTTAATTTCATTAACATTGATTCTTAAAACAGACGTTAATTGTGATAATTTGAGATTATGGTAATCTGAGAGTTGTGGTAATTTGAGACGCTGAACTTTAGAATATTTAATTTTATTTTGTACTTCACCGTTCACCGTGTACGAACGGATGAGTAAATTATGATAATTTGAGATACTAAATTTTCAGATATTTAATTTTATTAACGTTAATTCTCAAACAGTAGTAAATTGTGATAATTTGAGATTGTAATAGTTTGAGATACTAAATTTTAGGATATTTAATTTTGTTTACGTTAATTCTCAAATGGTAGTAAATTGTAATAATTTGAGATTGTAGTTTAAGATACTAAATTTTAGGATATTTAATTTTGTTTACGTTAATTCTCAAATGGTAGTAAATTGTGATAAGTTGAAATTGTGGTAGTTTAAGATTACTAATACTAATTTAATAGTAATTAGTAATCTGTACAAAAATTATATAATAATCTAATCAATAAAATTTTATAATAAACCGTATAATTATTATAATTTAATTTAAATTCAACTTTTTTGAAACTGTAGCTTCCAATTACACAGTGATCTATATATAATTCGAAATTAAATTTGTCAAGAAACGCTCGAACGCAGCTAATTTCCGATTCGATACAAACGGACACGCGAAAATAAATGAGAAATCGAATGAGAGGGAAACAGACGGAACAGCCTGAATCGAAGAAACGAATCGAGTGCCTCAGATTCAAATAAGATGAATCCGTGATACCAAATAATGGAATAACAACTGTGAAGGGGAAAAGAGAGAAAGAAATACAAGTAAAAGGGGAGAAAGGAAACCGATGGAGGATATTGATACGAAGAAAATGAGAGAACAGTTGTACGTGACAATGAGAAGAACGTGCTTATCGCAGTAGAGAATCAGAAAATAATGGAGATATTATTGCGGATGAAAAATTGCCAATTTCTCAACTTCTAGAAACGTACATATAGGCACATAAAAACTGCCTTTGCGAAAGTTACGTGATAATACAGGCGACTGGGAAGAAAAAAGTGAAAGTACATAATAAATTAAATTTTCGTGGTTAATAATTTAAAAATTAAATACCTTGGAGATATCTTTTACATATCACGTTATGTGAAAGATACAATATCTTTGGAAATATCTCTATGAATTTTCAAGATTCATTTTTTCATTTTATTAATATTTCTATTTGTTTCATACATTGTGATCGTTCATTTGATATACTACACTTTTTCACAAATTTGATTAATCAGATTATTTCTTAACTGTTTTTTTCTTTTAATTAATTTTTAATTAATTCATTTTCTTTTTACATTCAATTTCAGTCTTGTCGTTCTTTAATTTTATATAAATATAACGAAAATGATTCGAATATAGTAAAAACAATATAAAACTATCACCAAATTTATATTTCATTTATTTTAATTCATTTTAAAGGGGAGAGTTTTTCGTAGAAGTAGAATTTCATATTTTTGAACTCCAATGAAATTTTCCCTGAGCTTTGAGAAAACAACGAGGAAACTTTTAATTACAATAAATTTCCAATCAAAAGGAACTCAAAACAGAAAATAAAGATCAATATCAAAAGTGTATGAAACGACGTTTTTATTATAATTAAACTGTTTTGCATCGTGCGACATGCAGATTGCTGAAGAGTGGAAGAAAAAATTGTTCGAAAATTCTTCTATATTATTAAATTAAAACATAATGTGCAAATTAATTAAATTCTAATTTATAAAATGCGAAATCAGTGTAACTATGAAGCACTAATTAGATATTGTATTTTGTAGCAAACAATTAACACTCGTTGCATAATTTGAAATAAATCATTCAATAAATTTGACACACATAATCTTTTAACTCTCTACAGCTAAAATTTTGTACGCTGATGAGAAATGGATGAAAAAATTATAATTGATTAAAATTTCCTGCCTTAATCTGAAATTTAGGGACTAATTAGTTTTCTATTAGTCTGATATATTAAAATATAAGTATAAATAAATATATGAATGAAAAAATGAGAATAAAATAAAAATAAAATACGTTATTGTCTATTAGTGACGAAATAAAATAAAAATAAAAAATCTGAATCTAACTTCCAAGTTATGTTAAACGATAAATTATATTAATGTTATAATATTATAATAGTTAAGTTAAAAAATAATAATAATTTATACATTTTTTAAAGCATAAATAACTATTACTTTTCATTTTGTAAATAAATAAAAAAAACATTCTATAAATCATTCCCAAAAATGAGCAAGGACATATCAAACGATCCAAAACTATGTTCAAAGTGACTCACTAAATAAATTTGACACGATACACGTTTTTTAAAATTCTCCATGAAAAAATATAAATAAAGATTCCTCCTTCTAACATCGCAACATCTACGTATACGTATCATTGGAAATTCTGATAAACAATAAAATAATAATTCAGTGACGAACGACCCTAATTTTAATAATAGAATGAAATCCACGATTTAAATACAAACGTAACCGACGACGAGCAAAATCGACGAAACGAAGAAGAAAAATGGCCCGATGTTTTCCCCGGAATGATCGAAAAATCGAAATCGTAAAAAGGCGAACGTCATAAAATATGTTGTTATCGACCACGAGGTTCACGATGGAAACCGAGGAAATTTTGTCTCGAATGTTGCGGCAAAATCGAGGACCACGAAGGATTATCTATAGGTTTCGTAGAGCGAAGAAAAGGCGAGGCGCACGGTCCATCGAGCGGCAATTCGAGCAAGCGCTGTCAGAGAGCCAACCCCCTTGCAACGTCATTAAAATCGCGAGATTACGAATCTATTTCGCCCGGCTAATGCGGAATTAAGTTTTCGCGTCGAGATGACGAGGTGAAAAGATGGGGGGGGGCGAGGGTATGGGACAAAGACACGACGTGGGCGCGGAGCGATAAGGGGGAAGATGAAAGACGGTGAGAAAATGAAGAGGGTGCGTCGAGGAAAAAGGGAAAGGGGGGGAGGATTAAACGAAAGAAAGAAAATAACTCTACACGCCATGGAAACGTGTACGTGAAGTAAACGAAGCGGTGAACGAAGCTTCGTGATAATATAATTCGTTAGAGAAAGTTTCATTTTCTGATTGAATTGGGATTGTGAGTCCCAAACGTGAGTCCAATTTCGTCGGAGGCTTGGGAACGTTTTCGGGTATTAAACTTATTATTCGTAATTACAGAGGTGGACAAATACTCGTCAGAAATAATATTTTATGGTACGAGAAGAGTTATTTCAGTTACGATAAATGTCTAATACTAAATTTTTAATATAAAAGTGAATAATAAAATAATATAAAAGTAAATGAAATATCGTATGAAGTAAAGTGTTCATTATAACATCCTAACGGTTAAAAATAACCTTGTTGTACGAAGAAAGATATGTAGAACTTGACAATTTCTATGACGATAACCTAACACGTGTATAATATATTAAAAATAATGTTTAAAGCAAAGCATTCATTATAATATTGTAGCGGTTGAAAATAATCTTTAAAGGCACAGGCTGTTCCAAATTTCAATATTCAAAACTTTTGGAAGGCTGATAAACTAAGAGAAACAAAAAGTCGTTGTTTCCTTTTTCAGAAATTTAGCAAATTTTGTTTTCTTAATTTGTCGGTTTCCTACGCGCTCCTAAAGTTTCAACATTTAAATTCAGGACACCCTGTTTGGGCTTCCAGTCCCCCATTCATGAAAATGCACTCTGCGCAGAATTCCGCGTTTCGCAGTTTCCTACAAATGCGTAAAAATCCACGGTCGGATGATCGGAACATCGGCTCATCAAAATTGCAAATTGACGGGAGCGCCAGAGCTCTCTCTCTCTCGTCGTGACACGAGGCAACAATAAACGTCGCGGAACGAATTTACATTGACGTTTCGATCGTGAATGCCGCGAATGAAAATGAGCCGATGGCCAATCGCCAGGGAGAAACAGACGGAACGATGTAACAGGAAAAATGAAAGAAGACGCGAGCCCGTCAGATGAAATTAAACGATCAAAGGGAAACGTGGAGAGTAAATCTGCTAAACTGAAGTGACTGAAGAGACAGAGAAAGAGAGAGTAAAAAGAAAAGAGCAAATCAGTCGGCGGCGCAGTGAAGTAATCAAGGAACAGATTGAGAGCATAAAATCGCGAGCTGACTGAGTGGACGCGAATGGAAAGTTAAGAAAGGGGCTATAAAGAAAGGGAGAGAGAGAGGAAACAGCCAGTTGGAGCGAGATGAACGAGTTGTACGTGACGTTGTAACCAAAACGATGGTTCGAAGTAATCAAGGGTCAGAGCGAGGTAAACGAGGACCTGCGATGAAAAGGATCGGCGAAAAGGAGGGGGAGCGGTGAGAGTTTCTCTTTGAACCGGCGAGAAACTAGGGAAAAAGGAACGAGACTCGAAGGGAGCTGAGAGACAGAAACGACAAGAAATTGGGAAACTGCGAAAGATAGATTGTTGGCGTCAGCCAAAGGACTTTACGATGCTCGAGTTATGAGGGCTCGGACCGTTAAAGGGAAAAGACAGATTCCGGCCCGTGTCCAGGGCACTCGCCGCGAAACGAGGTGACTCGAACGAAGAGAAACAAATTAAAAATATGAAGGAAAATTGTGACACCTCGTTTCCGAGAAAATTGATTTCGAAATGGGCTTGAGTCAGAGTAACTTTGAACTAGAAAGATGGAAGATTCAATGATGAATAGGGGATTATCTTACGCGTGAGAATGAGTGAAAAATTATTTTATTCGATGTTTCATGTGACATTCTTATTAAATTTTATACGGTTATTTTCATCAAATTTTATACAAATCAGTAGATACGTATTTTTGTTAAATTTTATATATTTATATTTATTATATTCTTATATATTTATTTTATATATATTTTATATATATATTATAGATCAATAGATATATCGATCTATTACGTTACAAATACAGGGAAAATTAATTTTCTGATAATTCCATTCAGCTGAATCCCTACTTTTCGAATATTCTGTTATTCGAACGTTATATTACTAGAATAGAATGTCTTTCAGTAGCGGATGAGCTTCGAATTACTAGTAGACACTTTATTCTGATAATATGATATTCGAATATTGAGGTATTTGCAAAATAGAGATTTACAGAAGTAAAGGAAACTCTATTGTTGTTATTCAAAGTAGTAAACCGATAAGATAGAATGAAGAAAGTTTTATTTTCATACGCTTTTCCAGCAATTCACAAATATTTTTTCAAACACATTCCTGATTTAGATGCAAGTTTGCAACGATTCTTAAATCTTGAAACATTCTCCAAAATCGTTAAATATTTGCAGAAATTTTTCGTACATTTAATGTGAATCATCGCGGACGATCTCTCGCCAGTTGTAGATATAAAATATCGTGCGCCATTTTCATGGAATTCGAACGAGACTCGCAAAATTCACTGTTGTCAGAAACACTATCTGCTCGTTGACGTTTTCATTTTCGAAACAGAGAAACGGATTTTGCTCTCTGGAAAATGTCAAACAATGCGAGGCGAGCTCGGCCAGCAGTTAAATTGACACGCGTTACCTGACGAAGAAAACAGCGTTAACGTTACATAAGTACCAACACGCAGATAGAAAGAAATAAAAAAATTAATGTTACCAAAACTAAATAATATTAATATTATTGTTATTATTTGTTTTATTTATTTCAAATCAGTTTCAACGATAGAGTCACTGACGATTGCCAATAAACTATCGAATTAAATGATTGATACCCTGATGTTATCTCTTTTAGAATCTTTAATTTTACTACATTTCTGGAAGATAAAATGAATTTACAACGTTTCTGAAAGATATTTAATCGAAAGACTACGCAACTATGCTAATGAAAACTTGTTCAAACTTGAGATCAAGGCTGGATAAATAATCGTGCAAATGAAATATTTTATTTTATCTCGCTTCTTTCGTAACTGATGATCTCTTTTTTTGAAATGGACACTACTTCGCACGACGTTTGTTTCGATACAGTAGATACATCAAAGTTGCATCGTACTTTTTGGCAGATGAATCATGCTCGATTAAAAAAAAAAAGAACAAAAAAAAAGAGAAAATCTCGTAAAATCGGTCGCAACGGAACGAATCATTCGAATTTCCGGTATCGCAAGAACGCGAAGGGAAAAGCGCGGGACTATCGAACGATGGAGAGCAATAAATGTTTCACAGAAGTGTAACACGTAACCTACATGGCGTGTTTCGCGATACGACTTGCATACAATATATAACTTGCTAGTTTGGTATTTTTTTCGTAATCTGTTTTGCAAATTTAATTTAAAATTTATTAATTCCTTAATTTATAAATTTCTTAATTTCAAATTCTCGTATTGCTCTGTCACAATTTGTTTAATTTCGTTATCAATGTTTAATTTCAAAATTTTATTCGTATACTGACAAAGAGCTTGGACAAATGAAATTTTTGAAAATTTATTCATTTTCTTGTACTACAATTCGGTACAGAGTTGAATTTTTCTATTGATTCTACAAAAAACTAATGCTTCAGAGATGAATGTCGTTATTGCATATAAAAATTGCTTTGTGAATTGTAGTTTCTCTTATTAAATTTCTCATAAATCTCATGAGTTTATACAATTGTCCATCTGATATCTTTCGAAGTTGAAAAAGATTTTTAGTATCTCAATAAAAATCTAAATTATTATAAAAATTCTTACACGAACAGACAAATAAAATTTTTTGTCAATTAATTACAAGTTTATAATCAAATTGTTCAGAATATTATCAATATTATAAGTTTCTTAATCCACTTATTTTCATTAATATCATTGTATTCATATTCTTATTATTTTTACATATTTATATTATTACTATTACGGACATATAAAATTTCATACATTTGCGAACACGATTAATGAAATGAATTTTAAACAGAAATTTATTTCTGTTATTTATCATAATTTACTTGTATGTACAATATTTTATACATTTTCCGTGCATATTGTATTATTTCGGCTCGGCATTATTTCGCACCCTTAAATTTTCCATCCGCAGTCTAAATATTGTATTTTACAATTACATTTTATATTACTTAGTTTTTTCCTGTTTTTTTTTTTTTTATTTCTTTACACAGAAAACTATACACAACGACAAAATACAACAGCCGCGCGAGCCATAAAGGAAAAAGGGAAATACAAAAGCCTAAAGCAAAACCAGAAATACGCAAAATTCACGCAATCCCCGTGAAATAATATTACAAAAAAAATATTACACGATTTTGCAAACAAACGTCTTGTTTGCACCGAGGAGAGGGGAGGCACACAGCCCGTTGTTTGTCGCACGCGACACAAATACTGGTATTTAACAGCTAATTAAGCGCGTAATGCCAACTGGACCGTGTAATGAACGCGAGCTATATTCGAAAAAATGTCGAAAAAAGTTGCGCATTCTGAACGATATGTCATCGAACGGAGTAATTCAGGGAAACTTCATTTGCATCGTCGCTTTCGCGTTACGCTAACGACGTACACGCTGCGGATGATAGTGACACAACGTGGGCCGTACAATCAAGAGAAAGCTAAAGTTTCAAGTGTCGAATCGTATATATTGGGGCTCGCGAAAATATCTGTACATTTATTATAGAAAAAAATTTATTATAAAACACGCATTTATTGTAGAAAAGAATATATTATAAAATACATTTAAAAAATATGTTATTATAGAACGCACGTTTATTATAGAAGAAAATTTTTATTTTAGCCGAGTCAACCAAGCTTGAAAGCTGGAGATTATTATACTATAATTTATATAATAATTTTGATAATAATGTTTCGTTTTGCAAATATTTAATTGTAACGTAATAGTTGACTTAAACTTGTAAAAAGTTTTTATTATCTTTAAGCATATTTCACGTTAGTTTTATATTATATATACATTACAACTATTAAAATTTCACGTTAGTTTTATATTATATATACATTACAACTAATATAAAAAAACATCCGTCGTAGCATGCAATAATGCATAAAATTTTTTTATAGTAAACGCCCAAACACTTTCACGAGCCTAACAAAGTTGTCTAATTAAATTACGCTAAGTGCATTATCTTAAACCAATATAAAAATGAAATACGGTCTACAACATATGCATATTTAAAAATAATTTCGCTCAAACACCTTCACGATAGTCAAATATACTGATTGCCGCGCAATTTCGGATGCAATTGCATCAACGAACGTCTCTTCTCAAAAATTTGATATGAAACGATATTATCTAGGTTTATCGTTTTACATTTACTACGTTACCTGTAACTTATCAATCATGTCAACGCGTCACGCGTTTCTATCCACGGAAATCGGAGATCTTGTCTAACCTGCGTTCGATTTCTCCTGTTTTCGATCGCATGCAGCTCGAATTAACGCGACCCGGTCTCATGAATTCTAACGAACGAATCGAGAAGGGCGGAGCCATCACAGCACATATTAATGAAGCTCCGCGAAAAGCGTTCTCCGCGTATACAGAGATCATCGCAATTTGCTCCCGTATACGTGAGCAAGCCGTGTACGTAGCTTGTTTGCTCGCGTGTGCATAAAATATAAATACGCGTCTGTTTATCCAGCCTCCGGGCATGTATCGTTTCCTATATAAATTGCACATTCGCGTTTAAGATCGATATGATTTCTAGATTTAATCTCGAAAATAGTCCTGTGAGAAATTCCTCTCTCTCTCTCTCTCTGTCTCACTTTTTCTCTTTCTCTTTCGCTGGGTAGGAATTTATTGGTCGAAGTTATGGTGAATGGATATTGGATATCGTTAACGGAGAGATTGATTGCAAAATATGGCGCTGATAGTTTGAGGAAAGGGGTGGCAGTTATTGATATTTCTGAAAGTGTCTGTATTTGCGTGATCATTGCCATAAGATATCGCCAGTCTTCTTCCATTTCTTCAATTTATAATTATCAATTTAACGGAGGCTGATGATTTTGACTTTTTGAGGTATTTAAATGCAGTATCATTCATTTGATGATTTTAATAAAAAGAACGAAATCAAACAATTAGTGTAACAAAGAATTAAGTACTTTTATTGTTTGTGGAACATATTTTGACTCGTTAAGAACCCAGCGATAGTTTACTATATTTTTGAATTTCTTTCACACGATGCAGAAAACATTTTGAAAAATAATTAGTTAAATTCTTAGAATTCTATGTCATAATTACAATATTCAACAAATATTCGTAAAATAATTGAAGAAACGTCTCATTCCCTAGAAAATTATAAATACTTTATTTGGAATATTTTATATAAAAATTATAAATATTTTATTTTGACTATTCTTTCTTATTACAACCATAAATATCTGTGGAGCGTTGTGTGACACGGCGTTAAATTGATCATTAAACGTAACTTTAATTCCTCTCTAAATCAGAATGAATTGCGAGATAGAGTGGAAGTTGAGGAAGCCAGGAAAAAGAAAGCCAGAATTCAAGATATATGTGACTGAACATTAAGTGAAATTTGTAATGGAAGAAAATGGAAATTGAAGTAGTAAATCTCGGGAATCTGGTAGGACGTAGGAAAAGCCGAAGAAAAGTGAAGAAAGATTAGGATGGCTAATCCGGGTTGGTCTGTGGTTCTACAATCTTTCACAGTTCTAACGGCTTAACTATAATGATATAATAACCAAACGTTATTTCCTATCGAAAATTTCGAATTTCGTCTTTAAAATAAAAAAGAAGAAATGTGCAACTGATGACTGTATGAACAATTACACGCGAATGTGACAATACGATTCAAAAAATATTATTCTCGAGTCATCTTTATAAAAATATTGCAAGCACTCGAGCAATTATGAAAGTCTCATTCTTGCTTACGAAAATATTCTAAGATTTATAATATCCATATATATATATATATATGTCCGTTTATAGTAATATTCCAAGATTTATAGTGATATCAAGTGTTGTATGAAACATGTTGGCAATTTATTAATGCATTGACATTTGACTATTATAGTATTATGACATTTGACGATTATAGTAAGTTTAAAACAAATCTATAGTATTATGACACTTGACGATTATAGTAAGTTTAAAACAAATCTAAAATTATATACGTATACAAATTACAAGGTATTTAGTACAGGTTAATATTTAAAATATTTAAATAGTTGTAGTTTATTAAATTAATAAACCTCAATATTCAGAGGAATTATCCTTAATTATCTATCATATATTTAAAATAGTGATTTTTTTACTATATATTTTATTATTTTATATACTAACTTTTTACTATATATTTTATTATTTTATACACCAACTTTTTTACTATATATTTTATTATTTTACTATATATTATGCAATAAATACCTTGTATACATTTATATGCATTTATACACAGTGGTTTTAAATTTCAGCAATAAGTATAATCATATCAGTCATCTCTTGCTTTATTTAACACGTAGTACATATAATATACGTAAAAATTCTTCAGTGCCAAATGAGTCTTCGAATATTTTCTGCAAGCCACTGCACGTCTGCAAAAATACAGTTTTTCGAAAGTATCTTCAAATACCCTTCTTCAGATCTTCGCAAATCAAATCTCAAGTACACACACACACACACACACACACACACACACACACACGCGCGCGCGCGCGCGCGCGAGAAATCGAGAAACGAATCGACCGAAAGCACTTACATTTTTGCACCTGTAACAGCGTATCGTGCGAATTTCCATTTTTTCCCTTAATACCCGTCCAATTGTGTGCTCCCTTCCAACATAATAGGCTCGACAGAACGTTTTCAAGTAGCCACGAAGAACCGAAAGAAATTGCCCGTGGTGGCAAACGAGGTAAAAGTTGTAACCACCGTAAATACGCAGCCCGTCATTCGCTTTTAAGATTCATTAATAAAAGCGGGGCGGAGGGACAACCTCTTTTTCGTATACAACGATTAATCACGTCGATGACGCTTACGACAGCCTTTATGGAGCCGTTAAACTCGACTGTGAAGATAATCCGAACTTTAAAAGCCACCCTCTTCAACGTTGCTTTTTCTTTCGCGCCGCCGCCGAGATTAACCCTTTTTATTTTCTCTTTTCTTCTGTTTTTCTCTCTCTCTCTCTCTCCCTCCCCCCTCTCTCTCTCTCTCACTCTCTCTCTTTCTCGCTTTAATATTCTTCGGCCGTTACCTCGTTCAACCGTTTACCGGAAAATCGCAGCTCGATTATTATTCGATCATCAAGTGTGGATTTGCATTATCAAGGTTTCTATAAACGTCGTAGCTTAATTTAAGAAGGGATTGGACCTTTGCAGACGAGCATTTTTCCTGATTTCGGCTGATTTTTGTCCGACCAAAATGTTCGCTGTGTTGATCTATAATTGTGGTATTTATGTGAAAAGAAAATAATTTTTATACAGGAAAGTAACATGTGTAAGGAAAAAATATGGAATAAAACGAAGCCTCATCAAAAAATTTTATTCTATACTTTTTTGTGAGTCGCTCGTACTTTCATATGAGTATAAATCTTTTCTCATAATACCGCAGAGTATAAAATTAATAATCTATTATATAATACAGGATGGAGATTCATTTATCATTTTTAATGTTTATTTTATTTCATTTTAATATCCAATCGTTATATTATTGCAACAAAATGTCTGTCAATAAGTAATGATTTTCCAATTATCAGCAATCTTATTGGGTAATGCAACATTCGAGTACTAAGATATTCCAATATTTTATATCCATATAATATACTTTATTTGGATACAAAAAATTGGATTGAATTTTGATTGAATGTATAAATTATATTTTACAATGTATGAAAATATGTGACTAATACAAAGTCGCAAAGTGATTCGTCCGCAAAGGGTTAATTCTTGTGACTACAATGACTTCAGTGAAATGGAAATGATTTCAAATTAGGAATTTCAAACACGTAAAGATATACTCGTTAGAATTCTATCGATGATATTTTGAGGCAAATCTTTTATGGAAAAGAGTATAAAAATTTCATTTTTATTCATGATATTACACAGAAATTTAATATGATTAGTTGCATTCTCTAAATCAGACAGTTTTGAGTGATGAAAAATTTCGAGAATGATATTTCTGAACAACATCATTTGTTGAAAATCATTTACTTCAATGAAATGTTATTTTAAATAATATGTCACGAATACATTACAAATTAAAATATTGAAGGAATGTAGGCTCAAGAAGTAATGAAATCGGAAAAAATAGTTACTTAGTAACAATTATACAAACTGTTGCATACTCCGAAATAAGCAATAAACAAAGCTTGAAAACGACAGTTTCGAACAATTCAAGAATCAACATCAATTTAATTTATATGACGATATATTGCAAACTAAACTATTTAAAAAAGACATAAGTTCAGAAAGTGATGAATTGAGTATTTCAAATATTCACAAATGGACACGCCGGTCATTAGAAACTTGAAAAAAATAATTTCCGAACACGTTTCGACAAAACATCATTTCACCGGACACGAACGCGAAAATATTCCAAAAAATGAAAGTTCAATGATCGTTGAAGCATCAAACAACAACACTCTGCACACGTTTTCTTCACAGTTCTATGATCTCAACGAAGCTACGCACATTCTGTTTACATATAATCATAATTTTATTTTAAAAAAGAACGCCTACGAAATCCAAAAGAAAAGAAAAAGAAAAAAGAATCTCTGCGAATATGTAACTAACAATCTTCAGAAAACAACATCCAAACGTCACAATAACGCTGTCCGAATCAAGGATAATAATACAGTAACCAACTCCCAGTAAGTCTGTCGCATACTGCATAAGATACATTCGGCTTTCCTGAACGAGAAATGAAAGGAAAAAAAAGAAAAAGAAAGAAAGAAAAAAAGAAAAAAAGAAAAAAAAAAACGAATAATCGTTAGCCCTAGCAGCAGCTTGAATCTCTGTGCAAATGCCTTAGTAGTGCATCCGTCAACGTAGCAATATTCGCGGCTATAGTACCTAGAGCACTTGTGCATCCCTGTGGTAATTGCATTCCATAGTTGCATGCCAATGTGTTAGATGTTTCCCTTTCAAGATACCAGGCTACCGGTGCACATCGCCGCAGAGACGATTTCGAGAGGATACGTTGTTAAAATGTTCCTTAACACTTGGTTACTCGTATCTTGCATCACGTACATATTATGCACGTGCACGTACCAAGAGGTCGGGTATTAAATTCGCAGTATCCAATATTGTACAGGCCACGTTAGAGGAATCGTCCGACAAAGCATAATCCCGCTTCGCAATCAATTTCTAGCTTGGCGACACAATTGGCCAGCGTTTCTCCAGAAACAGAAAATTCGATTTGCCCATTACGTGCATTACGTGTCACGCGTTTCTAACTGTTTGACGTCAGTCGGAAGCAAGTTGTTTATTTTTCATTTTCCTTTCTGCGCGATTCGCTTCGTGCTTTTGACTCTTGATTGGTATCGTCGGGTTGCGAAGGGAGATGCAGAGGCAGAATATTTTATTGAAGGTAATTTGTAATGTATCGTACAATAGTTTTAGTGGAGAAATCTTCAGTCGACGGAGTTAATTGTGATTGTATTATAATAAATAAGCTATTTCGTCGACTGATGGTTTTAATAATGAAACAATATTTTTCGCGTAGCGCAAGTTGTTTCTAATGAGCCATCTATATATTAATTATATGAGTGATATAACATAAATTACTAAAATTTGAAATATTTGATCTTATTTTGCATTCTATACTGTCTATGATACTGCTGAAATGAAATGAACTTGTAAAATTCCGAAGCGAGATAATTTAATTGTTTCATTTTAATTGTAATTACAAATGGCCCAATGATACCAGTTAAGGGTTGAAAAAAAGAAGTGAAAGAATTATTTTGCGAAAAAAATATCTAAGGTAAATGTTCTTTGTTTTAACTGCACGTTCCAATAATTGAAAAACGAATTAACCGAATTGCTTTGAAATCCATTTTGTTTCAACGTATATTGCTATTACGTAAATTCGAGAATGTGCATTATATTAAATTCATTGTGACACCATCAAATGCACGCAGATCGAATAAGTTTGAGTATTCGAACAAGCTTGATGTGGTTGGAAGCAAATCGAAAACGATGTAATTTTAATTTCTCCCTTGACAATTGCACGCAGTAATCTGTGTAATTGTGAAATAATTATTGTGCAAACTGTGAAAATAATTGCGACAATGATAATCATAATAATTTTCAATCGCAATAACGAAATGTTGAAATAAAATTCTATTTCACATAAGATACTCAATTGAGTGAATTTATAATCAAAGTTCAGAAACATTACCGAAAAACTCAAATGTAAGGAATGTTCAATATCAATATACCTACAAATATTTAAAATTAAATTCTTTGAAAATAAGCTTCAAAATTGAAAATAAGCAAAACGAAATATAATAACTTGTGTACGATAAAATGTTGACGAAGAAATTTACGAAGATCGCTAGACAATTGATGATGAAATTGTATAAACTTTTTTAATGTGATTCAGAGGAGTATACTACAAAAAATATTCATAAAAATATTTAAAAAATGCTATCGATAATAATTAGTTTAGAGGCTAGTCCTTAGATAAAATTTCTTGCGATTATATCAAGTACTTCAAATATTTCAAATGAATACAAGAAGCTTCTCACTATTAAGGATTGACACGATAAACAAAAATAAAACTAACATCTGAACCTATTATCAGTAGCATTTAAACAAATTATTTTATGAATTCATAACATAGCCTTTGGATCATAGTAAATAAGTTTAAGATTTAAATAACTTTAAATATTTCATTGCCAATTGAATAGTGGTCTTTGTGAAAAATTTTATGCAGGGTGTCTTAATTTTCTTGATGTAACCGAGAAAGAGATGATTTTTCTAAACCAGAGAGAAAGAATAATATTCTTTTTCGAGGAAAGTCGAGTTTCAAAGTTTATCAAGTATACTTGAACTTATTTAATTTCAGACTAGATCGAGGCAAACAATCGACAGGAGGATAATCAACGTATGAAAACTGAAAAACATAAAATAAAATTTTTCTCGTTCTGTCTTCAAGAAAATAGATTCTCAATCAAGTTTTTCACATTCTTGAAAACAGAACGTACTGAAGAATTTTATTCCACGTTTCTCGTTCATTTTCGTACATAGAGTAACTTTCTGACAATTATTCACCGTCTGTCCAGTCCATATAATTCAAATACACTTAAGAAACGTTCAAAATTGACTTACTCAAAAAACGAAAAGCGCTGTGTAAGAAATTTATTCCACTCCATTTCTAACTTCTTTTTCTAAACAGAATGTTTCCTTAACCATTTTCACCACGAAAATTAAAACACCCTCTATATATAGTAGGCCCGGTTAATAACATACACTGTTATTTCCTGAACTTTCTAAAATTGCGAAAAAAATGTTTCAAGCAAAAGTTGCATGGTTTTCCGGGGGATATATAATACTTTAATTGTTTTGTTGTTATTTTGCTTTTTCATCGAGATACGACGATCGCTTTCAATTTTTCAAATAGAATGATATATGTATTTTTTCATCCATTAGGCAATTCATTGACAGTTCGACATTCTCTCTCTCTCTCTCTCTATATATATATATATAATTATCTCTTTATATTATATATATAAAGAAAAGATATCAATCTATATATTACGAAAAGCTACGAAGAGACGTTTAATTTTAATTCTAATTCTGTTCGGGGGATATTTCAATCCCAGTTCCGCCAAATCTGTATAAAACGAGAAAATTAGCGATGTTCTTGTGTCCGCGCTATCCTCGTACATAAATTCTCTAAAGTTAAAGTCAAACCATCTTCTGAACCAATAATATCTCGCAATACGTACAGATTAATACCTCTTCGTGAGATTGCGACATACGTCGTTCTAAAATTCGAAAATGTCCATCGTCTCTCGATAAGAAAGAAATCGAATCCCCTGGAAACAATTTTCAGCGGTTATAAGGAAACAACAACACGACGGTGCCATAAGCCCGTGCATAGTGTGCAAACTCTGAACGAAAACTGTCATGGACAAGCCGCGGACAGTTCATTATCACGATCGCGGCGTAAAAACAGGAAGGGAGGGAAAAGGATAAAAGGGAACACGGCTCTGCGAGCCGCAAGTATCAACACGGGACGTGCACACGGGAACACACACGCACACACGCACACACATAGAGCGAACTATAGCGCGAGCGTTTAGGAGACGCGTTAGGTAACAAGTCCTCTCGATGTCGATGGGGCAGGATGGCGAAACCGGGCAAAGCCTAAATTAAAAACGTTTTTGCGAAACCGCTTGTTTGTGTTTTTCCTCCGTGCGCGCGCAAATAAGCACGCTTTACACCCCCCCCCCCTCTCCCCCGTTTTACGAGATACAGCTCTTTCCACCCTCTGTTGTTGTCCGCGCTCTTTTTTTCATTTGCCATCTTCTCCTCTTCGTTCTTCGCTCGCCTGATCTCTCCTTCTCTCTTTATTTTCTCGCCTATCTGTGTTCTATACCCTCCGTTTCGATACGGGGGAGTCCACCCTCGGTGGATCGACGCGGGAACGCGGCCCAATCCCGAGTCGCCGAGAATGAATGCGTAAGAGAACCGTGTGACCTGGCTCGCGCGAGCGTAAAACCGGAGATCTGGGATCGAGAGGATCTCTCCTGATAAAAACTACTTCGCCGTCTGGCACCGGTAGAACGTTTATGTTTCACGAATGGGCGATTAGCACGCGAGCTCAACCCTTCGTTGCTGCTACTGGCCTTCGTGGTCTTCGTTTTTCCCAAGAAGGCGGAATATCAACATAGTATTGTATTTTAATATTTTTAATATTCGAATGTTGTTACACTGTCAGAACAGAATTTATTCTACTCCGGCGATGTAATATTCGAATATGGAGTTGATCGTACAAGGGAGAGACTCCGCTGTACACTAAATTCTTAAAAAGATACTATAGAAGACCACGGAGGAGCGCAGCAGGGGATGATTCGTCATTGGAAAATATTTGTCAATTTTCCAAGACGAGTCGTGAAACTTTCACCTTCCAATAACGAACCGACTCGTCTCGTAAAGCTTCAAGTATTTTCCAATGATTAGCTAACTCGTCGTGAAACTCTAATACTTTCCCCAATTTCTGCCGCGAGTCTGAAGTTTTACGACGACGAACGAATTCATCGTCCTCGGTCGAAGGGTTGAAGGGTCTAAACCAAACGTTAGAATAGAAACGTGATCTAGTTCGAGTAATCAAGTAGATGTTACGTTATAGTTCGATCGCTGGCAACTTTCATAGGCCATTTATATTACGAGACATAGTACATGTGTGTACCACGCGAGTGCAGACAACAGTGCTGTAAACCAATAGATTTAGTATGTCGTGTGTAAATATCAATAGCCGGCGTCTGCCCACTCTCGATCCTTGAATCTGATTGAATGGAATTTCCTTCCCTGTGTGCGTGAAAGCGAAGAAAAAAAAAAATGATGAGTCGATTCGAATGAAAGATTGCAAGGGATGAGATACTTATCAGGTAGATAAAGGATTCGATAATGATTGCGAATGTATGGCTCGCCTCTGGGCCAGTAACCTTACAGTCTTTCATTCTTGAAGATGAATCGGGTGGATGCTCGATCCATTACCGTGACTAATCGCCTCCTTTTTATGTTTCTTTCTTCGGGGTATCTTCTGGAACACCCCGAATTCAGGGTCGTACTTCAATTGCATCATGTTCATGGTGGCGAGCAGCGTCGTTTTGACGGTGTTGGTGCTCAACTTTCATCACAGAACGCCGGACAGATACATCATGCCGCAGTGGGTAAGAAACACGTACAAACAAATTATAAATAGACTTTCTAGTTGAACTGATTAATTCCTTTCTGTCAAATTTTTTAAAATTTCAAGTAATTTGAAATTTAAATGGTATAATTTAAAATATTTATTTTTAATTATAAATATATATATATAATTATATTATTTTATTATATTATTATTATAATTAATTTGTATAATTATAAATATACATACATATATATATATATAATTAATTTTAATTATATTATTTTCTAAATTTTATTTTTATTGTATTAATATTTTTATTATATTGTTTATTATATTATTCTTCATTACATGTTATACTTTCTAAGCGTCTAATTATTGTTTGTAATATTATCTATAGTAACTCAATGAGTTAAAAATTATTGCGTTTTATTGAATTGTCCCAAGTTGGACATCGAAGGAAGTTGCACTTAAATTACGAATAAAATAGTTTTAAGCTAATTGTGAACATGCTTACATGCTACAAAACATGCTTAAACATGCTACAATTATAAAAAGATGTAGAAACGTGAACGAAATTCTATTGGATTCTAGTGAAGACGAATTTCTCTTCTTCCTGAGAAATCTTTTAAAGATTTAATTGTACGATATAATAAAAATCTTGTCTGAAAACCTAGAATTATATTTAAAAGAATAAACGATAATATACTCGCCTATAGAGGGTTAACGGGACAAATTAAAGTGCATACACGCGTTAAAGTTGAAATTTCGAAAAAGCTCTTTTCACATCTCCTTTGACCACAATTGGTCAATTTTAACGAGCATTTCAAAGCTCAAATTAAATGACTTAAATCTACTAATTGGTCTGCGGATTTTTAGGTATCTATAGGAGCTGCAAAAACGTGCAAAGTGAACATAATGTGTAAAAATATAAAAGACTCGAAACGTAATGCTCGTTATAATATTCAGTGGATGAGGTAAATTTTTACTTAGACTTCATTTATTTAATCATCAATTTAGTTGAAAATCTGCAATTTCGTCTTATTTTTCGTTCTTATTTGTTTCGTATGAGCATTATAATCACTGGTCTGTGTCATTATCATGCATTTATAGAAAATTTTTAAGTTGCACAGGATGCGAAAATTTCTATTTTTTTTTTTACTATATTTATTATATAATTATAATAATTAATTAATTGCTATATAACGTTATATAATGTATCAATAATTATATTATTACATTATTACTTACCATTATTGTTTATTATATTCATATATATTATGAATTTGCATAAATATCTGAAATCTAGTTACTATATTCTTGATTTCTTTTATATATTTAATTAATTATGTATTATAATGCATTATCATTATTTACAGTTAATTACACCGACGAAAGAGAGCATTTTTTTTCTCTTTCGCAACTTCGTATTCGATCTCTGTGATGAAACAATATTTTATTTTTCTTTTCTTGATTTTTATTCATTTTTTCTCTCTTTTATGATGAAGGAAGGTAAATAAATCGAGGTTCTCGCCCGGAGACAAGATAATTATGGTTGCTTTTGACCCTCTGTTTTATTAGCTACGAATAACAAAAGATAAAATTGAAGTTTGCGTGACCTGCTTCCATTATGAATAACAAGGGTTGACAAATTAGGGTAATAAATATTGGATCAAATAAATGTGTCTTCTGGGTTTCCTTGCGCAATTGAATTAACATTGATGATTAATATCGTTAAATACTTCTATACAAAAGTAATAGATTTAATAATAAAGTAATAATGAAATGAAAAATATATCACGAAATAAAAATTACAAATCATTTAATTATTCGTTTAACATAAAATTGTAAAAGTTATTTTAATTTTTATCGAAATGAATTATTTTGTTTCAATTTGTCAATTCACTAATAAATCACATGATCATAAATAGTTTATTACGTACAGAAATAGCAATTCCAAATAATTAGTTACACAATAATAATACAAAAATTATAAACATTCTAGAGTCGTTATTAAAAAATATGTTATTAGAAAAGTTAGAAAATATTGAATGATATCGCGTCAACATTAAGACAGGGCGTTTAAATTGTTAAGAATATTAAAAAAAGCCCTCGTACATCAATATATTTTTAATTTTCGTATTTTTATATTACTTGTACTATTATTGTATAACTCGTTATTGGAAGCCATTAAAAACATTTTATATTCTTTTTGAATACATGACAGAGCTGCAAGATACCCCTCATGTGTCAATACTTCTTTCATTATTTTGAATTATTATTTTATTATCTTTCATTTCATTTTTACATTATTCGACAGCTCATTATTGAAAATTGCTACTGTGCTGTACGTTACCTGTGTACGTAGTGAACTGTTTATAAAAATTTATACAGTTTTGTTAACGTGTCGTCCGTTTTCATAAAAATATCGCAGGGAAAACCAGTTGGCGCTGATAATTTTCTGATCCTGATTGTACACACGCCGGGATTAGGTAACAAGCTCTCAAAGCTCGTTGAGTTTTATCGAATGTGCCGGAAGAACTTCGACAGATGTATGCAAAGTGTAGCCAGTGTTTTCGTTCATAAAACTCCCGCCCTTATCCGCAGTGGCCATTACAGCCATTAAAGACAGTGCTTTAGTCGCTGAAAGTTTAAAGTGCCTTCGAGGCGTTAGCACTTCCTTTTGCCCGTTGGTTACTAGAACTTTCATAAACCAAGGGGGAAACGTACTTCAGCCGGAGACGAGAATCCTACCGGCTACGAAAAATTCCCTGCGTTAGTACTTTTCCCGTGCCATTATTTCCGGATGGGAAGCGAGCGCAACCGGGAAACAAAGAGTACCAATCTACAGCAAAAGAGAGAAACACCGTCCATGACCTGTGGTGTGTGTGTGTGTGTGTGTGTGTGTACGGTATTAAGTAATTCCAGTTGCACGAAATAATTTAACGAGAAAGGCGAAAGATTTTTCGTACTCCGTTAAATTCCGTTAAATGCCGACTTTTACGCCGGGGTGGAGCGAAATTTAATTGCGGGGTAGAAAAGTTCCATTTCGCGGAGAAGGAACGAGCGAACAAGGAACCAGCTACAAACAGGAAGTAATAACAAACGAGATGCTTCGCAAGAGGATTAATCCGGGAGTTGATAACAAGTGAAAGGTTCACTTTTGCCATTTAAAAATTGAAAACGTATACGTATGACTGGGACAGAAATCGAATTTTATTTCGTGAGGCAAGTGAACCCGAATGAGAAGTGACGAGTATGACGAAACGTTATGCGAGATTAATTCGAAAGTTAATAACAAGCCGATAATATCATCACTCATTGCTGCATAAGTTTCATACAATAATTTTCGAACAGACGTGTAAAATAAATGAATAATCAGAGAGAATATGTTCAACTTTGTGCAACAAAGCATAGGGAACCATACGTGAAAGAGATTAATTAAGAAGTTAATAGTGAACGATGTCGTAGTATCGTTTGCTATATGAATTTCACATATTTTACGTTTGAAAATGAAAATATGCTCAGGCATTCGAGAGAAAGATGGAAAATAAAAATAAACGTGACTTACAGGAAGGAAATTTAATTTCGCGAAACAGATAAACCAGTTACAAAAATAATAAACGAAATGTTCTACATTTAAGAAATTGAATTCAAAAATTAATAGTGAATAAGGGATTATCTACTACTTTTAATCTCAATACCTTTCTGCTTAGAAAAATAGAATTGCACACGCGAACACTTTCAATATCTCTCAAAACGTACAAACAAACAAAAATGAGCTCACATTGCTTTCAAAATAAACAGTCCGATAGATAAACAAATTTATGCAAGTCTAAATTTATAAAATAACAAAAATAATTATATATTATATATACATGTAAGAATACAAAATATAGATATTTTATATATACTGTGTATTAATATAATACATAATAATAATTTATTGTTATCACTATTAATACATATAGATACACATACATATAATAATAATAATATGTATTTTATATATAATATATACTCAATATATATTTTGTATTTTCATATGTAATTATATACTTTTGTATAATTATTTTATTTCTATATACATAATATACACAATTGTAATTTTATACAACAATATCAATTTTTTTCTTTTTCTCCGTAGATTAAAACGGTGTTTTTACAATGCCTGCCGTGTTTACTGCGCATGAGTCGTCCAGGGAAGAAGATCACAAAGAAGAACATTCTAGGAGGCAACCGAAGAGGAAAGAGCATAGAACTGAAGGAGAAGAGTAGCAAGAGTTTGCTGGCGAATGTTTTAGACATCGACGATGACATCCGTCACAAGAATAGCGCGGCAAATCCTCCTTCCGGTTACATAAGGTACTGCAGTCACTGAATATCACTTCTTGATTCCGCGGCAAATCCTCTTCCCTTTTTATCGTTAGAAGTTCGTGCCGCGAAAACTAAAGGAATAATTTAATCCGTTTAGACACCGGGAAACTGAAACTGAAAATTCGCGGAAATCCTTTTCACGTATTGCGTATTCCTTTGCGTGTACATTACTCGCTAAGGTACAGAATGTCTCCCATAGGTTCTCGTACAAACTTTGCTATACCACCTGTTAAAATTTGTATTTTCGCCGGTTGGTAGAATTTTTATTTCCGGCAAATATTCCGGGGTTAAAGCCAATCGATAATGTGTTTTTGTCATATTGCATCGGTGATTTTTGAATAATTAAAGCTTCCCTATACGTGTATTTCGTAACACAGTTCACTGCTTTTCTCCCATATGTTTTCTACATTTTGACGAACAATAAGCGTGTTACTCATATTTTGAACAAAATATTTTTCACTGTGTCAAAGCAGAGCACGAGGTATTTAAAAGTATTTACAAAAGTATAGTACAATAAAGTTTAGTTTACACTTTTTTGCAATTACAGTTTCTTTCATTTATGTGTATATACTTATGTTCATGATTCAAGTTGTCATTTACAAAATATTATGATACTCGTTATAAATATATAAATATTATTTGTATTATTTTTAGTCTTTTTTTTGTTATTTCTTTTCTAATCATATGTTATATATTATGTATTATTATATTATTATATATTATATCAAATTGTTCTATATTTTACTATATTATTATATTCTCTTGCAGTTAACTATTACACTACATTTTGTAGCAATTCAAAATATGAATATCGTTTGTTCGTTTCACGTTTTTACAGTTTTGTTCAACCCTTTCATTTTTTCTTTTTTAGTACTATGAAATTATCTACGAGTTCAAAAACATTGTTTTGGAACTTATTTGTCTGTCTGCATGGAATCATTCAATGTGCGCCGTCAACCCATATGTGCGTTTGATACTATTGTTATTTCTGTGCCTAGAGATAAAAAAAAAAAGCAAGCGCAATAATAGCAGTAAAAGCTATTTCTTTTATTGTACAAACGTTTACCTTGTAATATTTTTCTCAATCTATTACTCTCTTGCGTATTTTAACAAATCGTTGAAATCAATTACTACAATAACAGTAAATAGTCTTTATTATTAACATCCCGTTTTTATTGTGCATGAACTCTGCTTCGAGGTTTATCATATTCACGAAAGTATTTGAAAACCTGTTATAAAAAATTTTTGCAAATATGTTATACGCGAAAGTTTCAGAAATTTCATTAATTAAATGTAAAATCCAAGGATGTAATAAAATTATTATATTAGTAAAAAATTAAGTTAAAATTCTAATAATCCAGTTATAGAAATTATTCACTATGCAGCTAATAAAACAAATATAATATACAATGTGAATAATAATTTTAGACGTTTGAGATAGTTCTCTTAAATATGTATTAATATACTCATATACTTTTTAACGATTTTTATGAGGTATATAGTATTTCAATAAATATTATTAATAAATAGTCATGCAGTGACTTCAAACTGTTTTGTACACACACGCACATAACATATTTATTAAAATTAATCTGTTAAATGTTCAAATGTTTTCGTGTAAAGTACTGAATGTAGACAGAAATATTTATAACATGATTAACATAATTTATTATTAATGTTACATTTTTACGGTTAACACGGATATAGTAAAAATATCTCGTTGAAATTTCTGTATTTTAATTTTAAAATAATTTCAAATATAAATAGAATGAATATTATTTAGTAGAATATTATCTAACTTTTAAAGTTTTTTATTATAATAAATAGACTGTAAATAATTATGCAATTTCGCATTTTTATACTTATGTTGTGTTCTAAGAAATATTTTATATTTCTGCGTGCATTTCTCTGCAGTTTTTCATTCTTAAACTCCATATAAACGCGGTTTGGTAACTAAATAAACAGTATAATAACGCATGTCAATGTCACAGTTGATAGATATCAAGAACGTGATATCACGATTTGACAACTCGAATGCAAAAGCCTGGTATTTCCTAGGCAAAGTTTAGTGCACGAAGATAACATTTTATCCTATGCTCGGCTAACAACATGATCCAATATCGTCATTCATACGCTGTAACTTTAAACCATGCTAAAACACTTTTACGAAAAAAGCACGTGACTCGCATAATAACAAGCCTCCCCGCGACACGCCGGATATGTAAATGCAGTGCAAGTGAACACACGGCTATCCGCACGTGCTTTCGAATCAACATAGCTGGGATGACAACGTAATTCAGCGCGCGTAATCCTCGTTCCAACAGACATTCTACGCTCCCGGCTGCATCTCGAAAACGCCACGCAATAACATTTTCAAAATTCGAGTTATTTATTCGAGGTATTTCGAGCACCGAGCATTTATTGAAAAATCAGTGTTGAGAGTCATTCACTTGCCAGACAATTATTATTATTATTGTTATATATGTAGAATGTCGAGCTGCGTCAATCAGTGTATAAAAAATATATGTGACTTGATTTAAAAAAGTGGAATTGACCTTAAGATCTCGGATGGAAAGACCTAGATAAATATAGTAGTTGCTATGAGATGTGTCCAAATTTTATTTCGAATATTTTTTTTTTTAGAGATAATATATAGAACTCTGATACATTGTTACATACAGAGATAGAAAGATATATGTTTTTATTTAAAGAAGGATTCTTCGAATTTCCAAAACTCTTTCAGTCACAAGAAAAAATTGTCACAACCTCCTGTATGTTGAAAAATGTTCGTGAACAAAGCTTTTCACGTTTTCAAAAGTAACGGGAGATGTTCAAGCGCTAATTCTTATCGAACCACACTGTGCAATAAACCCCGAAATGCGTTAATGCGTGAATTAGGTAATCTCAACTTTGAAAGCCGAATTTCGTGTCTCCGTGTCTGTTGAATACAACATGTCAAGGATATGGAATTTTCCATCTACGAGAGTCGTTGTTCGTTTAAATTTTCAGCTAACCTCCGCCGAGAACATCTATTTCCTCCCTTCCTTTGATGCTTGCCCGTGATATCTCGCTGGTATCAAACGCTAGCTGAGACATTTCCAATAAAATAATTCCATATGCTTCTCGATGTGTCTGCCAGACGAAACGAGACGCGTCGAGATTTATTTATGAAACGCTTTAGCGCGAGATGTCCAATGAAAAGACAGTGACATGAGAATTGTTCGTATTTCCCGTCTGATTGATTTCACTTGTTACTTAGAATGATTATTTTTAGAAATTGTGTCTGAAAACGGTAGAAAAGCGCCGTTTTAAAAGGGAAAAAGTAACCTAAATAAGAGAAAATGAATGAATTAAACAAACTGTATTAAAATTTAAAATGGAACTTTTTATTTATCGAGCACATTAGGAATTTAAACTGTTGTTTAAGTTGTAAACTATTGTATGCTAAGCCTCGAGATTAAATTATTAAACTATTGCAGATTTTTCTATTAAGTTTCCAATACTATCAGAATGGTCAAAATGGTAAATTGGTAAATTAATCTTCTCAGAAAAATTTTCTAAAAAATCTTTAATTTGTGTTGGTTCCGAGATAGATTATAGCTTGCGTTCTTTACTACATTTTAAATCCTTTTTCTATTCTTTGTATTTTAATTTCTTTGATACAGGTTTTGTCAACTCTTAACTGACGGTATCATTGAACATTAGAGCCAAATATCAGTCGATTAAAGTAAACGAATTGTAATACTTACATTATGAATTATTTATAAATAAATATGCAAGTTTTTCGTTTTCTCAATCTTCTCAAAAAATACCACCGTGAAAACTAAAAGTTTCTACAGTTAACTGCTTCTTGTACTTTGAAATATTCCTGAAGAAAAAAAATATGATTCCCAATTAATTTCCCAATTTGTTGAATGCAATCGAGATCGTGTCTCAATTTCATTCCACCTTTTAACGTGAAATTTCCTAAATTTCTTTTTGAAAAAAAAACGAGCGAAGAATTTCCATTGAATTATCTGGTTTAATTGGACAACAGGTCGGCGTTCGGTACACCAATATCTACCGGGAGGCCAGCAACGGTCGAAGATACATCGGCATCGTTACCACTCAGCGGGATGCAGGAGGAATTGCACACGATACTCAAAGAACTGCGATTCATCACAGATCGCATGAAAAAGGCGGATGAGAGCGACGAGATCATTAGCGATTGGAAATTCGCCGCTATGGTGGTGGACAGGTTCAGTATATATTTTCTACGCGACGTTGCTTTCTTATTTCTTTCAAAATGAAAATCAAAATGAACAGCATTAACTGTATTTAACATGATGAAAAATCAACAATAGTGCATAATAAATCCTTCAGTTGATAATTATTGAGTAATTTGTAATTGATAATTTAAAACAATTACCGCAAAATTGAAAGGAATATCGAAATTGAAAGTATCATTATTATTACAGAATTTTTCAATGTGAAAATACATGGAGTATTTTCCGCAAGTTGTATCAATTTATTAAAATAATGAATTGTTTCTCACGTATTTTCGTATATTCTCCACTACGTGTATAGGCCATTTGTTTTTGTATAATAAATTTAATTTTTATACCTGTGACTTCATTTTATTACTGCCTTATAAAAAGAGGCACGAAGTTTCGATAAATTTATACATTAATACATTTGTTTTTTTATACATTATATTTCTTGTGTTTATTTATGTATTATATTGTAATATGGGACATTTACATTTCAATATACAGTGATTTTTATTAGTATTCGAACATCATAGTGTTCGAGAAATTATTAAATTAATTGTTTTTTTAATATAATTAAAATAATTATCCTAACAATATAAATTTCCTTTAATTAATATACATAAAATCGCAGAACAATTTGAGCAACGAGGAAACTGTTTCTGTTATTTGATATGAACTTAACGTAACTTGTAATTTTGAACTTTATTATTTGGTAGAACTATTTTTCACGCAAGAAATTATGTGCGTTAAATAAATAAAATTTACGTTTCTAACTATAAATTGAAAGACGAGACAAAATTATACCGAATAAGATGTATAAAGCAAATTTTTAAACACTGTGGTGTTTGAATACTAATAAAAATTACCATATTTATAAACATTTAAGTAATCAATGATTATTATCATTAAAAATTTTATCAACACATTTAGCCTGTATTTAAAATGTTACTAATTACAACTTTGTTTCTTAATTACAGGCTTTGTTTGATCGTCTTCACGTTGTTCACGGTTTTGGCCACGATAGTGATATTGTGTCGTGCGCCACACATAATCGTCCAATAAATAGACTGCCCCGGTCAAGTCACCGAAAAAATGCACAAAAAATGCCAAAGGTAAAATCACTTTCATCTCTTTAATTTCAATTCTTCAGTTTATTTTGTGTCTATTAAAATAATTCTTTTTTTTTATATCAAAATATCATATTCTTTCCTCATAATTAATCCTTACCTTATTTAGGATATTTGAGGTTTGAAATAATTTTTTTAAACTTGACCAGTAGTTAATGAAAGTTCTGAAAATACAATGACATCTATCATCTATCTATCTACTATCATTATATCGTGTCTTTCAATTTTAAATATTGTAAGATATATTTTTTAAGATTTCATATATTATAGTATTCATCTCGATTATAAAATCGTTGTATGACTATATTTTTATGTTGCAAGTAAACTGCGAATTTTTATGAATTTTTAAATTTTTAGAAACATAATTAAACGGGAAATCTAAGTGGAAATTTCATTCTTCTAGTAAATGTTATGACAAATGTCTTATTTTAGATATTTTTACATATTGTATGCATTGTATGCATTTTTGAACCTCCAAATTTTTTATAAATGCATAAAAATCCGCAGTCTAGTTATAAGACATTAAAAATTCAAATACGAATTCCTCCTCCTGTAATCTCCCTTTCCCATTTTTTTCTTTTTTTTTTTTTTCTAATCATATAAATCTGATAAAAGAACTTTCCAAAAAAGAAAATCGAAATTCCGATTCCGAACTCATTTCAATTTTTTAAATTCTGCGACTCGTAAAAAGTCGTGAGATTAATCAAACTCTAGTTTCCAAATTTATATACATATTTAATGCGTACGAAACAACAGGGCATCATTCGTTGAAACACGATTCCTCTTTTCTTTTAGTTTTAAAAACATTGTTGTTCTCAATTACGCGATTTCGTTGCGAGTGATACAGTATAACTTTCGCGTGATTGCCACGCTAAAATGTTCATGATATCAACGACATTAAAGGGAATGCCGCTGTCCATCAATTTCTGATGAACAATGGCACCTACGTGCGTACACGAGTTGTTACATTCGTATATCATGTAACGTCACTCTTCGCGCGACGCGGGACTCGCCCAGAAAACGAAATTAATACAGTATGGAGATGTTAATAATTCGTTTTACATAGCAAGCTTGGCTCGTTCGTTGTCATCGATAATTTCATCAGTATGGTACGCAATTTTCCCGAAACAAAACCGATTGGAATTGAGTTTCAACCCTTCGGGGACGGTGACTAAATTCCATAATTATACTTGTACAAAACGCGGACGTTTAGAGTTATGAAAGTGCCGTCATTTAGAGTTATAAAAGTTGTTGCTACTCGTGAAATTCTAAATCAGATCGGTGTCAGACAACTTGTGAAAAAGAATGGACATTTTTACGTAGTGGAACGGACGGAAAATTGTTATACTGCTGCAGGTATTTGTCAATTTTGTATACTTGAAAGAGAAACACTGTGGACTGATGAACAAACGTACGAAATTTTATGTTTTGTACAGCAGAATATTTACAGTAGAAATCTTCGAAAATATTGACAGTAATATTGACTTATTATAGTATTTAACAGGGAAAGCAAATTTCTGCTTCAGACTCCATTATCGCACTCGTGACGATATGAAAATGCATAAATATTCGCATCTAAACCTGATTTCCCTTGGCATAGTAAATTTCATCCTTTCTTCTCTCAGCTCATTTCTTCACGTATACTGTCTCTTTACTGTTACAAAGTACATTATACTTATACATACACTCGTAACATATTCGTGAAATCCCTCTTACAAAATGTTTGAACATAACCGCGAATTTCATCTGCGATTCAATGATTTTCAAGAGAGAAATCTGAAAATTGCCCGCGGCTGGAGGGTTTAACGATATTTTTTCTCTTCTTTCTTCTCCTTTTCTTTCTCACATTTCTACCTCCTCGCTTGTTATCTGGTACCAGAAGCAACCGAGCCCGAGAAATCGATCGGATCCCGTGTACTCATTCGCTTCTCTTTCTCGCAGAAACGACGACACGTGAGTTTCAAGGAGGCTGCCACGGCGGAACGACCACGAGGAAGGAGAGCGCGTAAACGACTCGCCCTTTCTTCACCGCTGCTCTCTGCCTATCTCCGTCCCTGTTCCCTTGTTTCCTTCCGCGGCGGGAAGGAACCTCTGGAACGGGGAGACTGCACGAGCGCGAGGGACCGTGCTCTTCCAATGCTCGACGGGCGAGCCTCCTCCCGGTGGAGTGGACAGCAAGGGGAGAGAAGACAGGGAAGAAGCGAAGAAAAGGAAGAAGGAAGTGACCGGAAGAGGAGGAATCTCTCTTCGTCGTTGGGTTAGGTTCTCGCTTGCCGACCAAATTACCCAATTGTTACCGTGTTTCGTTCGATTTCGCGAAACGTCCCCCTCGCACGGGAAAAGAACCGCGAGTGGAGAGCGCGATAGGGACCGCGAGAGAGAGAGAGAGAGAGAAAGAGCACGAAACTCGACGCTCGCACTCGAAGGCGATATACACACATACACACACGCACACACACACATACACACACAATCTCATAGGTAGACGTGTTCATACGCGGACAAAGAGGAGAGCAAATAGGAGGGCGCCCCCTCCCCCCTCCCTCTTGACACGTTAAACACTGTTGACAATACACGGCCACGTTGTGCGTTCACTTTCTTCGGCTGAACCTTTTCCCCGTTTTCGGAAACCTAATAATTGTAACGCAGTCGCTTTCTCTTCAACAATCTCCTCTCACCCTTTCTCTCTATCGATCTCTCTCCGGGATAGGTGATCGACGCTCGGCCGTCGTACTCGGCGATACCCGTGATAAAACTTTTAAATTACCGCGTCCCTCGTTTATCGAATAAGCTCCGGGGACGCCGGACTCGTTCGAGGCCGTATTACATACAACGCGGGGAGAAAGTCGTACGGAGACGCGCGTCTCTCCCTCGGGAGAAAGAGAAAGCGTTGTCGCGGCCTTTCACGTAATGATATATATATATATATATATATAGTAACAGACGCGAAATGAGAGAAGGAAGAAGGGACAACAATAATAGTGATAATGATAATAACAATAATAATAATGATAACGATAACTGGTAATAATGATCGATTAACGATAAACGATATTAATGATAAATGAACTAACAATAATGGTAACAATGATTAAATAATGCTAACAATGATACTGTTGTTAATGATATGAACGTACGTATGTTAATAACAAATGAATAATAATAATAATAATAATGATAACAGTAATAATAGTAATAATAATAGTAGTAATAAGTAATGATCATGATAATTATAATCGCTTTGTGTGCGGGCGTTACGATCGAGAATCGTCGAACATAATCGCGCAGCTGAGGGTCTCTCATGGAACTGATACGGTCTTTATAATAACTGCCAAATATAATACCAAGAAGAAACAAAGAAGAAGAAAAAAAAGAAATAAAGAAAAAACTTCGAGGACAGGGGTGTCCAACCTTTACACAGGTAGAAACGTAAGTCGCATTTCTCGCGCATAGGATTGTAAATGTTATTACCGACTATATAAGTAACACGAGTTCGAAAAATAAAAAAAAAAAAAAAAAGGAAAAAACACAGCCTTTAAAAGTGAAACATTTGAGAATCAGCGTGGATAACCCCGTTTATTATTAAAACGTAAATTGTATAATATTAATTAATATTAATTTAACGTTAATTGTTTATTATTGTTTATTATTATCGTTAATATTAATTAATATTATAGTATACACAAATTAATACCGACATAATATAATAACATTATAATATACATATACATACATACATATATATATATATATATATTATATAATATTAAATAATAATGCAAAATAATATTATATAACATATAATATCTAATATTTAAATATTATTAATTCTCGACATTGATTCCATGATTAATTCGATCATGTTCTAACGAAGATGAAAAAAAAAAAAAACAAATGAAATAATAATGAAATTTGCCTTCTAGAGTAACGTTCTAATCGAAAATAACGACGATCGAATGAAACGAAAATCCGACGGGAATCGACGAGGTATAGAGCGAAGTATAAAGGACAAAACTGCCAAGTTGGACAGCCCCTGCTTTCCGTACAGACACGAATCCGAATTCTTGAAAGATCTTCGATAGGTCCGCGACGAAGGGTTCCGCATCAAGCCGCGACCAACATCAGAGATACATCATAACCATAAAATCACGCGATCACATGATCAGCCTGCTTGCAATCTGCATCCTCCTACCGCACGAATGTTCTCAATGACTGTACTCTGACCACTCTAAAATCGTTCTTGTTCAAACTGTTTGCTTACGCTCTCGATAAATGTATCTCGCGCATTATTTTGTTTCACCGCGTTATCCTAATTTGGCTAATATTGTCGACTTGGAGCTTGTCAAGTTTCAACGATTCGTTATTAGTATCTCCTTCGAACGCGACGTCCAAATTGTTTACGAACGCGAATTCAAGCTTACTCGATAAAATTTCAATTTCCATTCGTTGAAGTGGCTTTCGATTGTAATCAGAGAAGACGATGTTGCAACAGTTGTAAAATATTTATTGTTCGGGAATATTTTTCTTTTCATTACAGTTAGATCTTTGTTAAACATAATTGAAGAACCATGAATCGATATTACGACTGAATTTTGCCATTTCCTGTTGAAATTTCCTGCAACATGTAGGTATTTAACACTGGAGAATTGTTCAAAATGTCTCACAGTTGTTACAAAAATTTATTTCCACGTTTCTAAAATTAAAAATTATTTTCTATTGAAAATTGAGAATTATTTGAATGATAGTATTGAATTGATAGTAAAGCCATTTTTTTTTTTTAAATTATATAGTCATTTGATTTTAATTAATTGCGAATATGTTGGATTGTTCTCGCGTAAAATATTTGACGAAAACCTACACTTTTTAATAACGTTACTACATAAATAAAAATTAGATTTTTGCACATAAAATAAGTAAAAAAGTTTCACTTGAAAGATAATTCGCAGCTTATCTTTTCTTATCTCACGGATACGTTTCACGAAATTACGGAGAACATGCTTCGCAACCACAAATCGATCAACGAACAACGAAGACGAACCAATTTTCTGTACGAGATAAAAATTAAATCGCGTCTCGCGTTTCGTATTTTAAACAGAGGTGGACAACGCCGTTACGGGCATGATTAATTTTTAATGTATACTTTTCAGAAATTCAGCGTCTCAATTTGCATTCTCGTGTTCAACGCACGTTCCGTAAAATGAAAGAAACGGGAACAGACAATTCGTCGATCGTTACCGCAGTGTGCGGCAAACCGGAAGTTGCTAGGCGTTTCTCGTAATCGTGGCTCGGAACAACAGCTTGTGCATACAGACGTTTGACGGTCTGGTGCGTAATCACAGTGAAAGCTCGGCGAAACAGCGGTATTTAGCGTGCTTCTCTACGCGCGGATCCTTCGTCATTGAATGGCGTAAACTTCAGTTTAAAGTAATAGGTATATATATCATCCGGCACCGAAGACCGAAACTCGACGGTGTTGAATTTATTTTGACACGTTCCGTGCTGGAAGAGCATTAAACTGCAGGATTAAATTTAAATAGTTAAAATAAAATTAACAAAATTCCGTTCATTAATACAGTTGATATTGTTAACTGAATTTCCGTTGGTTGAATTCATTTACACGTATGTGAATTTGTGCTAACGCGAACGAAAGATAACAGGTGATAGGTAATAGTGACACAACAAATTTAGATAAATAGAGTTCTACTGCGTATGGTGTCTTAAATTCTGTGAACAGTGATAATCGATCGATTTTATTGAACGTTGCGGAAATTTGTTGAAATATAATGAGAAAATAGAGATTCTTAACCCTTTGATTGTTTTAAAATTACCAAACGTCTGAAAGATTAATGCTAAAAGGGCATAGAGCATAATGCATTCATCTTTAAACGCTAAATATATTTTTTGATATATTTATTCAATGTATTGTAACATCTTATCCTCTTTTCTAAAATTTTATTTCACTATTTATTATAAGATGATCAGTGATAAATAACCTAATGTGGATTAAACGTTCAATGGGTTAAGAGTGATATTATTTCTAGGTCTTTGATTAGATTATTTGAATTGCTTGAATTTAAGTAACTTCGAATCACTTTAGTTTGGTTGACTTGTCTTGAAATATTTTCATGTTCCCTTCAGCGAATGTATATTATGATTAAACTGTAATTATATTTGAGAAAAATTGCAACAAACACGATCGAAATGCAACAAGAGTAAAAACAACTTGGAAACTAAGTTTAATGTTTCCTGACAATATAAAAACGCGTAATCTTGACAATATAAAATTATACATATGTTACGCTTGATACTGCAGCTTATTGCAATTGAAACTAGAGCTTGTATTAAAATTATCATTATTGCTTATTATTGAACTAAGCTCATTTCGCTTAAACTAGAGAACATCTTGAAGAAGATAAGTCAGTATACATTTCAAGCATATCCATGAGAATGTTACACCGTTGTAAACTATATAAAATACAACTGCAGAAGTTTCTCGAATTTATCTTGTTTCTAAATTAAAGCAGCTTGTTAATGAAGTTAAAGTTACGCACAAATCCAAGCAACTCGACAAAAACTATTAAATAAAACTTGCGCTACATTACCAAGATTTAGTTAAAAAAAAAAAAAAAAAAGATGATACCATAATATATTGGCACGGAACGTGTTAATCATTAACTTCTACGAATTAACGTCTTTCCAAATAAATATCACCCATCTCGCACATTATTAAAACGGAATTGATCCAAGCAAACGGGCGATCGATAATATCTCGACGAGCTATTTCAATTATCGAAACTTTCTACATCTTCGCCCGGTACATGTTCAATACGTGTATTTAGCCGATATGTACACAGTTAACAAAATACGGGTACGTTTAATATCCTGACGAGCTTCGGCGCGTATCTGCACGCAACAAGAGTATCGAATTAATCGTGTTAATCCCTTTTTACTCTCGCCGATAACGTATCTCATCGTGTAAGTTAACTGCACATAGAAGAGTTAAATATTAGAACTACGAAACTGATATTGCGAAGCATACGTGAGGGTTACGGCGAATTTTGTCATCTTTTTTCTTTTTACTTTTTTTTGCGAAAAGAGTCCAGAATATACCCCAAGAAGACAGGAGAGAGATTAGATTAGGGAAAAGGCGATGAAGATTAGAGAAAAAGGCGTAGGAAGATGTTTTAAGAGATAGAGACAAGTATCGCGCTCCTCGTACAACGAATAGTCAAGTTAAAAATATTCACCATGAAACATACGCGAAAAATAATAATAATGATAATGATAATGATAATGATAATGATAATGATAATGATAATGATAATAATAATCGTAAAAAGAAATAAAAATACAGGATCGCTTTTCGCAGCTGCGTCTGTTTAGAGATTAACGAACCACGGAACAAACGCAGAAGTACAGTCATTGATCTTCGTATCGCACAAAGAGCAAAAAAGAGAGGGAAAGAGAAAGAAAGAATGAAGGAAAAGGAAACCGATAAGTGCTTCACGCGAAACTGTCGAGGCCCGTTCTATTTTTCGCAGAGTTTGGAAAAGCTGCATACGGAATGAGAGAGTATGAATCGTTCGAAACGACGGACGAAAAGGAAAGTGAAGAAGAGAAGGGAAAATAAAAAGGATACCAAAAAAAAAAAAAAAAAAAACGTAATTAAATAATGAAACAAACTTCGAGGTGTTCTGATTAAATACTCAAATTAATCCTGTACATAGAAACATGTTCGCATGGGGCGTGGGACTCAAATTACATCGTAGCGACATCGTAAATAGACATCGTGGTTGCAACATTGTTGGTAATCGTACTCGTTAAGGATTAGGCGTAAGTAAGAATTTAAATAGAAATTTAACGTAACGTTATCCAGATGAAAAAGAAGAAGGGAGATGAAACCCGAAGAACTTTCATAATACAAATTACACAGCGTCACGTGGAAGAGTTTTCCCCGCGGATGAGTTTTGTAACAATTCTTCGTAAAATCGTTGGCAATCGACTCCTGGTTCGATCCTTTCGTTGCACACAGGAGGAAAAGGAAAGACACGAGAGAAAGAGAGAGAGAGAGAGAGAAGACACAAAATATCGTCATACGAGAAGAAAAGAAGCACACGTGATGAACATGGTACAGAACGTTCGGTGGTGATTCTCCAAAGTACTTTAACCTGAACGATTTTCTTTTCCGTCGAGGCTGCTCGTAATCGTCGACAATCATTTCATGCGAGGTAAAAAAACGCACGCCCCGATTCATCGAACGACGAAAGTTCCTCTTTTTTTCGGAAGAAAGAGAGAGACAAGAGAAACGTATGGCGATGGATTTGGGCGACAGTTTCGAGAACAACGAAAACTAAATGAACATTTCCGCAGAGTGCAGGATCGTGTCGAACGCAGGAGAGGCGATTTTACCGATTCGAGGGAAAGTCTGACACACGTGCTCCGATCTAGGACCTAGCGTAATTTTCTAATTCGCAGTTTCGTTCGCTCTGAATAGATTGATACGTGCGGCGCGCCGCGAAACAATTGCCACGAGTTTTTTCTGGCACGTTTCGAGAATAATTTTTTCAATATATGAAACATTTCAAACAACATTTCGAATGATTCCAAAGATTTTGAAGATACACGGCAACGAAAGTGTACGTCCGAATTGGTTTTCAACTTCTGTAACTGATCGACAAGAGTAAGTCGTACAACTCGCGACGATTTCTGAGTCTTAACTTGCTGTGATCCTCGAATTTTTAAATTTAAAATTCAATTTTTAATTTCACTTGAAGGATATTCTAAAATTTGATCACACGCACGAATGAGAATCTTTTCATATTTCGTTTAAACTTGAGATATTTTTTTCAATTTTTGGAGAAACACAAGATGCGTTGAAAATGATTATTTGATGCGATTAACAATTTATAACTTCGATTAATAATCTTGTGGACACCAAGAATTGGAAGAGATTTTTTAAATTTTGTTTAGAATTCAACAGTTTCATATTTATTGCTTGTTTCAACAAAGATACATTATGTATACTACGTTCTATTTATTTCGACTAAAATACTATGGAATCAAAGACTACAAGTATTATTTTAAAAAAATCGAGATCATCTTTACTTTCTATCGACAAAATATTTAATTTTTAATATTTTTCAATGCTAAATAAGTTACTCTTGTTCCATTTTTCGTTAGGTTTTCCACGAAAAATTTTTCCTGAAAAATCATGGAAACTGTTTCGCTGCGCAGCCTATATATATATATATAATACATATATGCGATTAACTAGAATATTCGTTCGTCGATCCAACGATTTGTCCCAAGATCGTCGTACGGTTTGCAAAATTTGCCTCGGAAAGCGAATTCGGTCGGAGCAAGATCGATTGCAAAAAGGAAGAAGAAAAGGAGAAAGAAGGAGAAAAAGGGAACTATTAAAGTATAAAAAAAAGATGGAGAGAGAAAGAGAGAAAGTAATCGGTATCGGGAAGGAAACACACGCGATGACTGCGCCGTAAAGTCTAAAGGCAAACTTATCCTAATATGGCATTGAACAAACAGATTTTATATTAAAGAGAACGAACGCGGCGAATTTTGGAAGGATGCACTTTTAACGCGAAAATGCTAGCCTAGGCGAAATTATCGGCTAAGAAACTTCTTTCGCACTTCGTCGTTTCTATTATTTAAGGGGTCGGAACGCGTTTGACATCTCGAGGGTGGCATAAACGAGATCGCGCGTATTGAGTTACGAGATGAAACAAATGAATATTTAAAAAAGGAAATGCGGAGCCGGTGTAATAAATAAGAAACAAGAGTTAACGACGTTCGATGACCGTTAAATGTCGTCGTAACAAACTGCTGCTATTGCCAATCTTGCGATACTGTTAACACTACTAACGCTATGGTTTATTATTATTGTTATTATTATCGCTGTTATTATTTTATCGTCATTTCTTCTCCGTCACCGCTCGATCGTTATTATTATTATTACCATCGGCATTCGCTGTCGCCGATCATCATTGTTACTGTTACACCGCGGCAAACCGTCGTTGTTACTACTGTTTACCAGACAGCATTATACCGCTGCTGTAAAAGAAAAAAAAGGGGAAAAAAAAAATGAAAAAAAAAAAAAACGAGTAAACGAGAAAGAGAACAGGTCACGCGAGATGAGAGACGAGCCTTTCCGTTTCGTTTTTCGTGTTCCGATCGATACGCGACACGAAACGGAAACGCCAAATCGGTTGTATCGTACAGAGGGATTAAACAAAGGGGTGGAGGGGGAGAAAAGACGTTTCAGCGAATTCGTTGTCGCGCTAGAGAAGGAGAAAAAGAATCGGACATCCGTGCGTTTAAACATTAGGCGTTCACAGAGGGAAAGGACATATTTGAAGGAGAGTAGAAAAAATAGGAATTGAACTAGAAAGAAAGTGGAAACATTGGTGGAACGAGAAGAGCAAGAAGATTACACATAAATTTTTCGAAAAAAAAAAAAAAAAATTCCAACCCGATCTTTGACACGCGTGCGTATGCTCGAACGATATTTCACGTTTCGTTGATCGACGTATGTGCGTACATACGCAACGATCACGACACTGTTCCTCGAGTTTCGAAATTGTCACGCGAAAGGGGAGCGAAGTTTCTCTGCGCTGCTCAGAAAAAAAAAAAAAAAGGATAAAATGAAATAGCAGAGGTGACGTTCGAAACGACAACGGACAAAGATTGGAGAAGAAAGAAAGGAACGCGCAATTTTCTCGAGTCTCTTTCTTCCGATTAGGACCGGCTAGATTTCTTGTTGTCTGTGCTTCGGAGGAAACAAAATGGGAAAGCGAGGAGAGCAGTCGGTTCGTTTCGATCGAGCCTTCGATCTCGCTCTCGAGATCCGATCGACCCGAATGCGTAATCGTGTACATAACTTCTGTGATAAGAATTGACTATTAATCATAGCCGAACGCGAAACCCCTTGAAACGAGTTGTTTCGCCGGTGCAGGTGCCATCCGATCGATCGACGTCGACGAGAACCTAGCCGAATTATTATCTCGCGTTGAATCATTGTTTCTTTTTTTTTTTTTTTTTTTTTAACAAACTACATTTCGAATTTCTGACTTTTTTTTTTAGAAACTTTATGGATCTAGATTTTTCATAAAGCGTGTCTCTGGTAAACAGGGGAGAAATGTATCTGTAAGTCATCATTTTCAAAAGAAGAAAGAAAAAATGGTACCTATTTCGAAGTTACATCATCAATTTTTTACAAACTGAAGTCTAACAGTCGATGTCACACTGCAGTTTAAATTGTAACTAAGAATTCTGATTTTTATTCCCTTGCCCAGAGATAGTTGTTATTTATGTGACTTGGAATGGGGAAAAAAGGAATCTAGCGTCTGAAAAATTGATTTTGAAGTGTCTGTTGTTTCAGATGATAAAAAAAGAATTGGGAAAAAATGAACATTGGTTGGAATGTTCAAAGTGGGCTACATTGACATTTTACTTTTACAATTAACCAAGTGTTACAAGTCCAGATTGAATTAAAAGTGAAAAGAAGAATCTTGAGAAAAATGAATTCTGTTAACATTGTATTTTCAAAATTAGCCGAGCACTGCAAACGCTGTACATAATTATACATTAATTAACTTTCTTCTTCTGTGGTTCGATTAATTCCACTGTTTCTTTGACGAATCGAACAACAGTGTCTCGAAAATTTATTTTCAAACGCTGGATCCCCATTTCTCATTCCTAATCACGTATCTGAGTAAAACTCTTCTGTTCTTCGTTATGTTTAAATTTTCTTCTTGTTGTCGGTAACTCTAACGTTCAATTCGTAACGTCGTCGCGAGCAGAGCGCGGGTTTTTCAACACGCGGAACACGCAGAAATACGTAAAAGAAAAAGAATTATTTACTGAACGGAAGCAATTTCCTTTATGCAATCAATCGCGTCGCTTCTATTCTACAGAGACACGCGTGAAAACCCGCGCGATTCAATTACAAATTGTCAAACGTTCGTCTATCCTCGCCGAGAATCACGCACACACTTAGAATTATAAGGAACAAATTCGCGCGAATAATTCGTGGACCGAATTACCGAAACGAATCGCAGCACTCGAGCAAGCGAGTTATTTTTTTACCGGATTCCTTTCGCAGCGATTTCAAACGAAATCACAGATCAGCGAGCACCGCGGACGTTGTTTCGTCCGCGTTGTTTCGCACGCTTCGAAATTTCGCACGCATGTCGGTTATCGCCGGAACGATCCATCCGCTGTTCGTCGACGATCGAGACGCAAGAAAAAAAAGGAAACGATAAAATAATCGATCGGATTAAAACGAGAATCGCGAACGGCAGAACAAGCGGCTCGTCGATCAAATGGAAATCGTTTGCGCGACTTCAATCGATGTCCGATTGATTTCACCCATGCGAGCGAACAAGCCAGCCGACAGATTCTCATTTTTGTTTCTCGACGAGGCAATACTTGCCGGATTTGCTTGTTCCATTTCGCGGATTCCCGTTCGACCGTCACGAATCCTCACGATTCAGATACGTGGAAATCATTTGACCGGGGGTGGAAACGTAATGCCAAATGGCAGCGTTTGATTCGATTTAGCTCAGCCCCATAATTCAACTGTGGCTAATAAATGGACCCGAAGGTCTGGAGCCTGGGTGCGTGCGCGCGGACAAACTGCATTTCCAGCCGGCTGGCCGGCTGATCGAAATCGTCCGTATCCACTGGCTCGCCTTCTATCCTCGAGCGTCGAACGAAACCGCGTTTCAAACTATACACGTTCCATTTATTTATTTCCTTTTTTTTTTTTTTTTTTTTTTTCTTTGGCCGAGCGCGAACCCTTCGCTCTGCCGCTTTTTTAACAATGTTTTTTTTTTCCGCTTTTCTAACCATTTTAACCGATCCGACTGATCGAGGTTCGTTTGTTTCGAGGATTTAAATGGTTTGGGCTTTACGAGGGAGTTCTGTGATTTGAGAGAGATCTTCCGTCACCGGGGGGGAGGGGGGATGAATTTCAGTTGAAATTTAGGTATCGGTGAAGTATTATATCGAAAGAGTGAAGCAAAAAATTCCAAGCGCGAGCGTTGGCTCTGAAAATTTTCTAAAGATCTGAATTGCTTAGAATTTACATTTTGAATGGAGTATCCAGTTTCTGAGAAAATTGATAATCGCGATAACATTTTATTTTCACTACGAAAGACTTTGTGGTATGAAACCAGAGTTGGACGAAACGTAATTTGATTAATGGTTAACGATTATGATTAATGTGGAATGAGAATATTAATCATCAGATAATCAGTAATCGATTAATGAGCAGGGAAAAGGATCATAAAATGATTTGATAGTGATTGTATCAATCGTTTACTTCTATCAACAATATTGTGTATATTTTGTAGAAACTACATATTTATTGCTTGCATTGTTTCGCACCTACAATTTCATTTGGGGATGTTTAAAAAATTTTCCATTAATCAAAGGTCTCGTCTGTGTTGTCCTTGAATCGTTATTGGCACGAATTTGTCTGTGTGACTTGATGAAGATGAATTTTGAATGGCAAATGATCAGAATTTTGAGATTTTTCATTAGGATTTTTCTCACTCTTGTATCAAAAATATATCAGAGAGATACATACTTTGACAAATTATTCTAAATTGAACAATATAAATACCATTATGCAGCAAAGAATATTCTCCCTAGTCTTATTATTAATGGATCTGTTATTCAAATTGCAAATGTTTTAATAATAACTAATTAGTTGTATCGAATATCATACATCTACTCTGATTAACATGTTTGAATTTGTTACAACGATGAGATCATACTGAAACTATTAATCACAATTAAATTAAGAAAATTACTGTATTATTAATTATTACAAGTTACAAAAATCAATTAAGATTGCTGACTTATTTTAACAACAATCAATTAATCAATAATCGCGATTATTATGTTTACTATTCAGCAATTGATTACAAAAATAATTAGAAATTAATCGATTACTGCTCGACTCTCTACAAAACCATGTACATACGAAAAAATTTTTTCATTTAAAATTTAAAAAATTAGCTTCTAACCATAATGTCAATCTTCGTGTTTACAAAAATTAATCAAAAAAAAAGAAAAAAGAAACGAATCTTCATCTTTCATTTTCTCGTATTTTTTAGAATTATTTCATTCTAAACGAGCCGTGAAAAATTCACTCGATTAATTTTCTCTGTTGAGTAACAGAATTTTCCGATACTTTCTTCCGAAACTGTCCTAACAACCTTTTTTCCTTTTTTTTTTTTTTCTTCTTTGTAGTTGCTACGTATCGCGCGTAAAACGATCAATTTCCACGTGCTGGACTAACGAACGAACGGTACAGATCGCGAGAACAATCGGCCTCGCGTTTCGCGACAGAATTGAACTTCTGTCCTCATTCGTGGCTAAACGTTGTCAATTACGGGCAGCTCTGCTTGACGAACGAAATTTCTGCCGATAGCGGAAATAGCGAGGCTCCACGTGGAAATTGCCAATCGTCGTCCGATTTACCGGTTTTCAGCCAATTTTCTGCTGATACCGAGAAGATACAGAGCGCGAATCCTTCGTCACTGCACGCGCTTGGAACGCTATCGAATCGCCATTGTTGTTCCTATTAGAAATTGGTTGAAAAAGAAAAAGAACAAACAAACAAACAAACAAACGAGTATCATACGAGAAAAATCGAGATAAGTCCATTTTTTTAAATTAAAAAATATTTAAATACTTGAATATTTGAATAAAGAATATTTAATATTTGAATATTTAAATAAGGAATATTTAATATTTAAATATTTGAACAGAAAATATTTAATATTTGAATAAAGAATAATATTTGAATATTTTTAGAAAATATTGCAAGTGCCAAATATTCAATTTTTCAGAAGGAAGAAAAATGTCATCGAAGCTTGAATCATTTACGAATGATGTCAGATTTTAGTATTGATAACTTGCAAAAAGAAAAGTCCACTTAAATTGCACACGACAGTATTCTCATTAAGTATTGAATTTTTCAAGAAACGAGATTTTCCAATTTTGGCACTTGCAATGGTTGTGACTTACCATGTTTTTTACTTGTCACCTTCAGATAATGTGCAGCCATATTTGATTTGATAATTGTCAATCGTTTTGTATTAATTAACCATACTTTGAAGGTGAAAATTACGACCGAGCCAATGGGAATTTATACTTGCAACGTACTTGTAATGATATTAGTTCAGTATGTAATTAGTGTGTATGTACACATATTAGATGTGATATATTTAACGAAGAAGATTGAAGAATTCTATAGATATCTTTGACAAAAAGATATTATGAAAAGAAGGGTTGTAAAGGTTGAAAAGGTGAATATGACGATAAATATGTAATTATTTCATCACTTTTGTAGATGTTGCTATACTACGAATTTTTATGCTCTAATAGAAAATTTATTCATACGATAAATTTGGTATCTGTCGAGGTTTCATTTCTTTAATTGCGTTCACAAAAATATAAAATTAATACAAAGGTTCGCAATCCAGATGTATTTATGTAAATGTGAAATTGATATCGAAGAAAGACTTCGAATTTATGAAACATTTAGGAATTTGATGATTGACGTAGTGGCAAAAAATCTATTTATAAAAAATATAAAAGTATCTACACTGAAAAGTGTTAGGATTTTGCAGAAGAGCATCGCGAATTTTTTTAATTTTTAATATTATATTAAAAATGATATTCGTTGAGGTTGTAATCATAAAATTTATCTTGTATTAGAATCATAAATATATAAAAATATATAGGTAATGCATCCAAGATTGGAAATGAATGACGAGAGAATAATTTTGACATCGTCATATTTGCTTTTTAAAATTCTTTATGAGATTTTTGTATCTTCCAGAAGCCTCCTTTTAAATACGTGATATCTTCTTAAATGATAAAATCTAGTTTGAGATTTGAAGCAGCGATTGAAAGCAATAACAGGTATCTTCTTTCCAAATTATAGCCATTTTAGATAATTGTAAATACTAACTTGTATTTCTATCAATTGCTCAAACTTACCATTTCTTGCATTTTACAATCACACTGTGTATCATTATTATAAACTTTCCATTGCAGATTTTTCTACTATTCTAAAGCATATTCTAAATTCGAAATATTTTATTTTTTTACTGTAAGTAGACAAAGTGTCTGAATATTTTTAATAACTGTTTAAGAAATTTTTGGTATTGTAAAGTAAACTGCATACTCTCAAAAAAAATCTATGTGTTTAAGATACAAACACGCATCTTCCAAGAAAAAGTCTTTCTCTATTTGAATATTTTTTTATTTAAATGACGAATTATTTATACTTCCACTGATTATTGGTATTTTTCATATAATAACGTTATTATATCAATAACATTAATTTTAGTTATTAGTCGGTTAATACTAATAACTATCATTAATTTTAACTGTCACATTATTGTTGTATCAATAACACTCAATTATTAGTATCGTTAGAAATTTTCAACGTGACAATCGCTAAATTTATCTTTCAATTTCACTTTGTTTACCGGTAAGACGTAAAATAGCAAAAAGAAACACACACACACACACACACACACACACACACACACACACACACACACTAAACTTAAGAAACTGAACGAATCCTAATAATCCAAAGTAAAATTTGGAAATAAGATCGATCGACCGATGCGGATGTTAATTTTTCAAGCCCTGCTTCCAAAACCTAGAGAAAACGCGGTCTCGCGCGTTCGACTTAATCGCCGTCGTGTATAAGATTTATAATTCGCTGTCCTTCCGCTGCGCTGCTCTCAATTACGCTCAAGAATACGTCGAATACGATTCGATCTCGGATGGCATCGGCGATCGGCGAGCAAGAGTCAGAGCGCGTGGTCGTTTGAAGCATCTTGTCACACGTTTCAGCGAATCGATTTCGTTTCAGGCGAAAGCGAGAGTGAAAGAAGAACAGGAAGAAGAGTAAAAAAAAAGGAGAGAGAGAGAGAGAGAGAGAGAGAGAGAGAGGAGGAGGAGAAAAAAAACGAGAGAAAGAAAATTAGTAAGAAGAGAAAGTTTATTGTAAAGCGCGTCGCATTACGCATATACATATACATATATACATATACGCATACTCTGGCCCCGCGAATATACATATACGTATAAATATAGACGCGCGCGCGTGTGTATAGATACATGTATATTCATCACGTATAAATATATAAATAGGCGTGTGCTTAGGTGATAACGTTATTATAAATACAAATTCTACGAACAACGTACACGCAACTGACGCAGAGAGCAACGTACACGTTTCGTGTACACACGTACGTACGTACACATAGAGAAAATTGAAAATTACACAAAGCTGGGGAGGGGGGAGGGAAAATTATCGCCGGCGACATGCTGGCGAGCATATAGAGTCGATAAAACGGAAGCTGCAACACTCGTCAAGGGAGCTCATTATGCGTTACATTGTAATACGTATGTTATAATGAACTAAATACGATGGAATTGAATTAGGTTACAATGGGCCAACCAAAATGTAGTCTGTCCCCCATATTCTCGTCTCTGTTCCTATTTCTCTGCGACGTGCTCGCCTCCCCCTCGCCCCCCTACGACGGAGAGGTGGATTTTTGTATCATCCTGTTCCTCTTCATCGATTTCTCGATCGCGAGGGAAATGAAGGGAAGGAAAGAAATAGTTGAAAGAAAAAAAAAAAAAAAAAAAAAAAAAAAAAAAAAAAAAAAAAAAAA